>NC_091476.1:106293585-106595585 GCF_036971445.1 Narcine bancroftii | reverse complement strand
TAAATTGGCCATTCAGTGTCCCGTGATAGGAATAGCGTTTTTGCTGTTCACACTTGACTGCTCTTAACTGGGGTTCATTGAGCAATGGTGGACCTGCCCTAAATCCTGATCAATATATTATGATCTTTGAACAAAATTAATCATGCCTAATTATAACATAATTAAGCTTTATTTATAGCACAGTATGAGCTCTTCAGTCCTCATTGTTGTTGTTGTGCGACCTGTATAAACCTTTATAAGGGACCGTGGGAAAGTGCTAGCAATAAATAGCAATAGTGGACAATTTATAAACAGCATGGAAAAGTTGGTAGCGCTATCGTGCACAATTTATACAGCGTTGGAAAGTTGGTAGTGCTATCACGCACAATTTATAAATACCATGGGAAAAAAAAGGATAGTGGACCTGCACTCCCAGGATTTCGTGTGGCAAAGGAAGGATCGCCATCTCTTTCCCATGGTCTTTATAAGTTGTGCGCTATAGCGCAACTAACTTTCCCACGCTGTTTAAAAATTGTCCGCTGTTGTTATTTATTGCTGTTCACTTCCTCTCTCTCTCCTGCTGCGACTTTCCCACGGCAAAGTTTATACCTTCATTTTAATCTTTTCTTCACGTTCCTGCACTTGCGCAAAAACTTGGATCATTTCTGTCCTAGAATGCAATTGCCTGTTTGACACTTGCTTAATTGCAACACTGACATCTGCAGACATCGGGGATTGCACGAGGGGTCGAGGCAGTCTATCCCTGACATGAGATGACATAATTTCATGCCAGTGTGAGACAATTTTCATTCCACATGAGTCTATTTTGAGGCTGATTGGCTATTAATTTCTGGGTCCACTTGCAAATATGAAAAGGGCTATAGATATCAATGAAAAAGTAATTGAAAATTCTGCATTTGCAATTAACATTTAATTGGTAGTTTAATGGCCAAGTAAAATGTTCTTTATTTTTAAAATATTTTTATTGTTTAACAAAAACCCTTTACAAAAGTATACTAATTATAACATAAATCAAATCCTATCAAATATATATCACATATCAATTGTAAATTAGAAGCATAGCCATAATTATAATAATTAAACAATTAAATAATAACTCACACTATGTCCAAAAATAATAGACATAAAATTCCCTTGTATGATATTTTATACTTCTCTGGTGATCATGTTGTTCTGTGATATGATCTGTAAAATATTCTAAATATTTAAAAATGATCCTTTGACTAACTTTATAATTTGCTGATGAAGTTGCATTTTCTTGGTTCTCCTGTTGAATGTGCAAATGTTATCTAACTGGAACAGAAATGGGGAGCATGGACCTTTCTTTGTTCTTTGCTTATTTGTACCCTGATTATTGCTTTGTTCTGTACATATTTTTATATACCGTATATTCTGGCGTATAAGACGACCTTCAGATAAGACGGGTCCCAATTTCAGCCTGAATTTCATGGTTTTGTGGCGCCCTACCACTGCAGTGATCAAACTGGCACTCCGGGCAGTGAGCGCACCTAAAAGCCAGCAGGCCATGCAGCGGCACTGGCCCTAGAAAATGAACCGGCGGACCAACGGCAAGGGAAGCTTAAGGGCCAATGACCCCAAAATGGTGCTATCCCCCACTGCACAACCAACAGATAGGGACAGCCTGACATGCAGGAAGGTACCCACATGAGGGAAACCCACTTTTGTGATGCAGGTCACTATGTCAGCAATTGGGGCAAATGGCAGGAAAGCAAGAAGTATAAAAGTCGGGCTTGAACCCCAATAAAAAGCAAAGAGCTTAACCTGACTACACTCGTGAGTGTCTTTTTTTTCGAGTAGCACACGGCTACAGTTTTATCATATGTCGGGTGTGTAATGATTCTGCAACAATACCTGTGTTGACTGAGCTGGCAGCACGTTGACTGAGCTTTTGGGCATGGCCAGAAGGTGGATGTTTTCATGGAGCCTCCAACCAAATGAAGAAAGTATGAAACAAGTTTTAAGTTAAAAGCCATTGAAGTGGCCAAGGAATCGACCAGCTGTGCTGCTGCTGTAAGGACATTTGACATAACTGAGAAGATGGGAAGAGAGTGGAGAAAAATGTCAAAGAAACAATGTTGGATGAGAAGAGGAATCATTTGTTGGCCAGAGTTGGAAAATCACGTTGCAGAATGGGAGTTCAAACAGAGGCAAGATCGCTACATAGTCACAAGAAATAAAATCAGAGCATATGCACTGAAATGGGCAAGGTCAAACCCAGAGCGTGGTAGAGATTTTAAAGGTGCAGTAAGCTGGTGCAGCCATTTCATGAACAGGAAAAATCTGGTAATACGATAAAAAACAAAAATTGCTCATAAACTACTGAAATATCTTGCCTCAGACAATGATAGTGATTTTGAAAGATTTTAGATATGTTTTTTTTAACAATAAAATTTTCTTTCTAATACAATACAATTCTGATTATTAAAAATGGTCGGGACTGGGCCTATTTCAGATAAACGTTTTTTTGGAGAACTGGTGATTTTATTTTTAAAAAACAGCCCAGTAGCAACAGCAAATCAGTTGTAACAGTGTTTATACAACAACACACAATAAGGGAAGGCTTTTAAAGCATTAAAATATTTAATTCTGACCCAAAAAATGCTGGCTGCCACCAATCACTGACACCTCCCCAACCAAGGCCCCACTGTACCTAGGTGCCCGGGGTCCCCAGCTCCAAAAGATCTCAGATAATTGAGGATTTCTGAGAAACTGATTTTGGATAATCGAAGTTGTACTGTATACGAGTAACTTAAAAATTTGTTGTAGAGTGGAGTCTGGGTGGGTTATGGAGCCAATTGAGTGGATGTGGCCTATAAGATGACCCTGTTTTTGACATGTTTTTTGGGTGCTTCAAGGGTTGTCTTATATGCTGAAATATACAGTGTATACTTTAAAATGGTTCATGTTTTTATTATTTAATGACCAATTATGAAATAAAACCAAAAATCTACAACTTTTTTTGCTATTTCTGTAGAATATCAGTAATTTTATTAAGCAATAATTTCATGTATATTTTTCCTCTTTATTTTTCCTTCATTTAGGTTCCATTGGCAAGAGTTTAGCAAACAAACCAAATATATATGTTTCAAACAGTGCTGGGGCTCTGTGGCGTGAGGTAATATCCTTTCAAAGCTTGTTAACTATGTATATTTATAGTAAACTTTTAACTTATTAAGATTGATATTTTAAAATAGGAAAATGCAATTTGTAAAAGTTGGAACAATAAAATGATCTCAATGTTCCAAGTATTTTCAAATTGTAAATAATGAGCTAAAAGAAAAAAAGATTTTGGATTAAAAATTGAGTTTTAAGTGGGGAAATAGAAATGTGAATGAGAGACTATTAAGAAATGTAAGTAAGCAAGAAATAGAAAAACTCTAGAGTGCACCACACATATATTTTATTCAGAAAATATCTTTAAAATCATGAATACAATGCATCCTGCTTAGGAAAAGGGCAAATGAGATCTTAGTGTGCAGTTCAAGATGTTTGAAGTTAATTATACAACCTCTAGATCTAGACCTGTTCTCATAATTGTGTTTAGTTGGAATGATTATGAATGAGGTAAGAAGGGCTTAATCAGATTGCAGAAGCATTTCACATAGTTATTAAACCGCCAATTCAATATTAATGCTATATGTAGAATATTCACCACATAAATGAGATTGGGCTTGCTGTATGTTGAAAGGTTATCAATTGTACTCTATAATTAATATTGCCAATTGCCATGTGATTTTAGTTTTGAGCTGTGTGGCACAGAATCTGGTATGACTTCAGAATTACATACTGTTCATGCTGTCGTTTAGGATGACTCTTGTACAGGATAACCCTGGAATTTCTACACAAATTGTTGGTTTTGAGTGATACACTTTGTATAAGATGACCCCAAATCTTACCACTGATCAGTGGATGCTGTTAAAAGCAAATCACAATATTTGAATAACAAATAACCATGTAAAGGTTTCAATTTTATTTGGATATTTTAAAATAAACCACTGTTGGCTCCTGTAACAGACCATTTAAAGCCTGTACAGAACCGGCAGCAGTTGGACTGGGCAGATGGACCCCACAGAGGAACGCTGAGTCTTTGCAAGTAACTAACAGGGCCTGCGTGAGATTGCATCCTGGCATGAAGATGGCAGTGGTATTGAGACTTCACTGTCAAGTTGCAAATTTTAGACTCCTAAGCTGACCCATTTTAAGGTGAAATTTTTAAGTTTTGGGATCATCCTATTCGACGGCACATACAGTAGTATTTTGTTCAGCATCTAAATAGCTAGATTGTATTTGTAAATGGAATTTGGTCCAGATTGCAGTTTTGCTAAACCATCTTGTTCTGGGGAAATCTTTCTGGTGAGTTGGGGGGGGTACTGTTTGAAGAAGTTTCATTGGAGCCCTTGACCACTAAAACAGATGATTGTCCAGTCATTATGTCACTGCTATTTGGGGAAGCTTGTTTCATGAATATTAGCTGTAGTGGAGGCAATGTAGGCAATGGAAGATAATATTACAGTTATCAATTAACCAGTATAATCTAAGATTTGATGGCTGATTTCCACTCCACCACCACAGGCTTACAGTATTGCTGCATGAAGTACACTGATCAGAGATTGGTGACGTAGCACTTTCTTTCTTTTAAAATTATTTTTATTGAGTTTTATAATACAACCATACATAATAAGTCCGTATAAATTAAATATAATATACATTTAAATTGGTATAATACATAAATAATAATATATGGACTCGTATACTAATCTAAACATACAGCGAATAGTATAAAAGAAAAGGAAAAAGGAAAAAAAGGTTGATTCTAAAGATCTAACCCCATCTACCAACCAAGGTTAAAATTGGTATACAAGCAGACTTGAAATCGAGCAACGGTCTTCAGAGATCTGACAAAACATGCCCATTTACTGCATCCACGCACCTTGATTATTCCAATTATGAGAGTAAGCTGTAAACGGACCCTGTCTTATCGAAAGAGATCTTGACCTTCCAAACATTATGTCTGATTTTTTTCCAAACTTAGAAAGGACATATATTAACGATCTGGACGTAGGGGTAGAGAATTGGATAAGCAAGTTTGCGGATGACACAAAGATTGGTGGTGTTGTGGACAGTGAGGTAGATTACCGTAGATTAAAAGGTGATTTAGGAAGGCTGGAGGTGTGGGCTGAGAAATGGCTGATGGAATTTAATACAGATAAATGTGAGGTGCTGCATTTTGGAAAGGCATATTTAAATAGGTCATATACATTGAATGGTAGACAATTGAGGAGTGCAGAGCAACAAAGGGATTTAGGAGTGATGGTAAATAGTACCCTCAAGGCTGATACTCAGTTAGATGGTGTGGTGAAGAAGGCATTTGGAAAGTTGGCCTTCATAAATCGGAGTATTGAATTCAAGAGTAGGGAGGTTATGATGAAATTGTCCAAGGCATTGGTGAGGCCAAATTTGGAGTACTGTGTACAGTTTTGGTCACCAAATTATAGGAAGGATATAAACAAAATAGAGAGAGTGCAGAGAAGGTTCACGAGAATGTTGACAGGATTTCAGGGTCTGAGTTACAGGGAAAGGTTGTGCAGACTGGGGCTTTTTTCTCTGGAGCGTAGAAGATTGAGAGGGGACTTGATAGAGGTGTTTAAGATTTTAAAAGGGACAGACAGAGTAAATTTGGATAGGCTTTTTCAATTAAGAAACTAGAGGACATGGTTTAAGATTGAAGGGGGAAAATTATAAGGGGAACATGAGGGGAAATTTCTTTACGCAGAGGGTGGTGGGGATGTGGAATGAGCTTCCAGCAGACGTGGTCGAGGCGGGATCATTGGTTACATTTAAGGAAAGACTGGATAGTTACATGGAGAGGAGAGGACTGGAGGGGTATGGACCGGGTGCTGGTCAGTGGGACTAGGAGGGTGGGGATTTGCTACGGCATGGACTAGTAGGGCCGAACTGGCCTGTTCTGTGCTGTAAGTGGTTATATGGTTATAATATCCAGTAACCATTGCCTATGGGTAGGTGGAAAGTCCTCATTCCATTTAAGCAATATTCTAGCCAGTAATGTAGAAAATACTAAGACCTGTTTTTGGATAGATGTTAATAAATATGTTTACATTACTGGAGAAACCAATCACTGCAATCAACGGAGATGATTCTAGATCGATCCCAAAAATGGCTGAATATGTTCTGAAAATAGCTGTCCTATATTCTGCTAAATTGGGACAAAACCAAAACATGTGTATCAAAGAGGCTTCAAATCTTTTACATTTGTCACACAATGAGTTGATATCTGGGTAGATTCAAGAGAGCTTAACTTTAGAAAAATGTACTATATGCACCATTTTAAATTGCATCAAGCTGTGCTGTGCATAGAGACGAGTCATGGATAAGGGCCAAAATTGAAATAGACATATTAAGAACATTCTCCCATTCAGTTTTGATCCTAATTTAAAGAATTTGTTTTTAAATTCAATATTTTATAATATGTTCAAATTGTAATTCAAAAAGTTCATCAATAAAACTCGGATCTGGAAGATATGGAAATACAGGTACACGATCCTTTATCCGGACATCTAAAATCCAAAAGCTCCAAAATCCGGCGGGGGGGGGGGTGAAGGAGAATGGCAGCGCGAGTCGGGCAGGCAAGGGGGGGGAGACCGGCAGCGCGAGTTGGGCGGGCAAGGAGGTTGGGGGGAGACGGCAGGGCGACTGGAAGTGGGTGGGGGTGGATACGGCAACACAATTCTGTGGGCTTAAATCTGGCTTTCCGAAATCCGTAAAAATCCGAAATTCGGAACATACTGTCCCTCAAAGGTTCCAGATAAAGGATTGTGTACCTGTACTGAAAGTTTAGAATGAATAAAATGTCTAATTTTATAATATCTGAAAAAAGTGTCTCTTTGGCAGATTAAATTTATTGTCAATTGTTGTAAACAAATGTGGGCACTCTCACATAATTTTGTACAAAATGTACAGTAGAAGTTGTCCATTTGATCCTTGTATAAATATTGAATGGAGAAATCAACTCAATGATCAAACCCAATCTTTTAGTTTGTCTATAGCTCTGCTGATCTCATCTTTCATGTTGAATCCAGGTATTTTTGTGTTGAAACATATGAAAATTGTTTTGACTTCCTTTGACAAATTAGATCTATGTAGAAATTCAAATAACCCACAAGAATGAAGAAAATGCAAGATACAAAAAGACTTATTTTGCACCTTTTATTAGGATGGCAGAAAAATGGTGGAGATATTGGTGCTAAATTATCTTGCGTTAGTGTGTAATGTATAGTATTATTACAAACTCCTGTTTCATTTAGTGACTGTCACTTTAAGGTTAATACAGGCTGCAAACATTCACAGCTTGTGGTGAGACTGAATGGCAGCATTAACTAGAGCAGGGTTTGTGCTCTAGAAAAAGACAAAAGAACAATGGTTGTTTATCCAGGAAAACAGATGGGACACTTAAAGAAATGGTATTCAGTAATTGATCAGCCATTTGATGAACACGGAGATGGAGTGACTTTGTGTAAAACTGACAATTCAGATGATTCTCTCTGTCAGGGGAATTATTGAACCACTGTTACAAAGGAATGGTCACTTTGATTGACCCATATCTAGGTAAAGGAAGCAGAGGAATTCATGACCATTGTGATAGTCATTTCGACTGACCCATGCTTGGGTTTTGGAAGCATCGTGGAAGTCACATGTTTCATTTCCCTTACACAAGGAAAAGGGGAGTTTTGACAACCATTTGTATGAAAGGTAATTTCTCTGGAAGTAACTTGTAAAGGATTCATGAGTTTTTTGGTAGTCCAGCCACTCAGTTTCTCCCACCTCCTTCATAATCACTTCTGGGCATCAGTTTCAACACAAGATTTCTAAGACTGAACTGAATGACTTTACAGAATTGTGCTTAAGCTGCAATGGTATGGATATTTTACACACACATGTGTGTGCGGTTATGGTGAATTTCTATTGTTGCTGGTCTATGATATCAAAGTATAGATACTTGACAATTGAAGGGAAATTAGCATAGAATTAAATATGCAGTTGTACCTCTTCTTCAGGCTCTCAAAGGACCGCATTATTATTCCTGGGCTGATCATGGAGGCATCCTATTGGCAATTCCTCAGGGGTCATCAACTAATCAAGTGAAGTGAGTAAACTGTACCTTTTGAATTTTAGCAATGTGTTCATTACCAAAACATGAAAAACAGGCTAATTTTAGAATTTCACTTGTATTTTTGTAGCCATGCTCTTTCAATACTACCCAATTAGGGCATGTTTGACTTCAGCTATTGCTCTGTGTGTAGCACTCTCACTTACTGAGTCAAAAATGTTGGATTTATATACTGTAACAATACAGAGACTGAGGCACAAATTTCTTGCCTTCATTTCAGTACAATGCTGAAGAGCCTACTGCTCTTTTGGAGGAATGCTGTTTTTTGGAATTATCCCCTCCTATGCATAAATTTTGAGGAAGAACAGAAGAGTTATTTCTGTGTATACCAATGCTTACTGTTTAACTATCATTAAAGAAACATCTTGGACAGTTTTACAAAGCTGTTTGTAGGGCCTTGCTGCATGCAAAACAACTCACATTTCCAACATTCCAACAGTGCATCAGGATCGGTTTTATTGTCATGAACAAGTATGTGTCACAAAAGTTGTTGTTTTGAGGCAGCATTATTGTGTAGGACAAGATGCAAAATCACCTCAAAATTTCGTAAATACAAGATTTAAAAAAAAAACTCGTGCAAAAAGAGAAAAAGTGAGGTATTGTCCATAGGTCATTGACCATTCAGAAATCTGATGACAGGGGTAGAAGCTGCTTTTGTAACGTTGAGAATGTCTTCAGGTCCTTATACAGTGATGGTAGCATTGAGAAAAGGACAAGGCCTGGGTAATGAGGGTCCTTGATGACAGAAGCTGCTTTCTTGAGACATGCCTCTTCAAGATGTCCTTAATGAGGTGAAGACTGATGCCCATGATGTCATTAGCCAAATTTACAACCCTCTGTAGCCTTTTCCTGCCCTATGCGTCAGCATCTCCGTAGCAGACAGTCACAATGCTTTCCATGGTTCACCTATAGAAATTTGTAGGAGTTTTTGGTGACGTACCAAATCTCCTCAAACTCTTAATGAAATATAGCCATTCACCAATGTCTTCTTCATGATTGCATTGACATCATGACCCCACGATAGGTTTTCAGAGATGTCAATACCAAGGAATCTGAAGTTTCTTACCATCTCCACTGCTGACCCCTCAAATGAAGACTGGTTTGTGTTTTCCTGGCTTCCCCTTCCTGAAAGCCACAACCAATTAGTTTTGCTGATGTTGAGTGCAAGGTGGTTGTTGTGACACCACTCAGTTAGCTGATCTCTCTCACTCCTGAACGCTTCCACATTACTTTGGTCATGCTGTCCTTTGGAATATATTGAAAGTAGTATTAAAGGCACTGCATTAATCCAACTTTTTTCACTTTTGAAACATTACTTTGTTGAGAATAAAAATGGAATGTACTAGAAATGTTCAAAGTCAGATAACATCAGAAGAGGGAGAAGTGGAACTCAGAAATTTGTCTCTAAATGCTGTTCAATCTCTTGAATATTTTGAGCATTTTTCACTTTTCAGATTTTCATTTTCCATTGTATTGTACTTCATTATTTTCATTGTATGATGTGAATTTAAATATTGTGTGAATTTGATGGATGTAAGATTTATGTAATTCAGCTGGTGAAATATTTAAACATTAATCATTTTCTTTCCATTAAAAAGGTACAGTACCAATGAAGGAGAGACATGGAAGTTTGTCAACTTCACTCAAAAGAATATTGTTGTGTATGGATTACTTACAGAGCCAGGAGAAAAAAGTACTATTTTCACAATCTTTGGATCATTTGCTGAACAGTCTCACAGTTGGCTAATAATTCAGATTGACACAGCATCAGTATTGGGTAAGTTTTTGTAGATGTGACTGGGTTCTTAATGAAACGTAACCATTATTTACCTTGTAGAAGAAAGTACTCTAAATCTGTACTGCTAAATGATCAAGTAACAAAATAGATTTCTTGGGAAGGAAGGGGCAGCATGGTTAGCATAGCGGTTAGCGCGATGCTGTTACAGCGCCAGTGACCTGGGTTCGAATAGGGCACTGTCTGTAAGAGTTTGTATATTCTCCCTGTGTCTGCATGGGCTTCATCCAGGTGCTCCGGTTTCCTCCCATCCTTCAAACCTATGGGGTTGTAGGTTAATTGGGTGTAATTGAGCGGCACAGGCTCATAGGTCAGAAGGACCTATGCTATATGTCTAAATTTAATTGAAAAATGAATCCATTTAATTCTAAAACATGAGATTCATTTCCAGTTTTTGGAATTCCTCAAACTTTTCTCCTTTGCTGAGATTCTGGGCTTTGAATATCATGGAGATTTCATAATGTTCTCCCTGTATCTGCTCTGGTTTCCCCCCACCCTTCAAAACATATGGGGTTTTTAAGTTAATTGGTATATTTGAATGACACGGGTTTGTGGGCAGGAAGGAGCTGTTGCTGCACTGTATATAGAATAAGAATTTTTTTAAAAATCCTCCACTTGGAAAGCAGAAAATGAAACAGAAATTGGAGAACAAATCCTTTATTGCTTCAATGCTAAATATTCTTTTCCTAATCTTTGTTAAACGTAGATTTGTATTTGTTTTACTTAAGGTGTACCTTGTTCAAAGACGGATTACAAGTTGTGGTCCCCATCTGATGAGCGTGGGAATGAGTGTCTGCTTGGTCGAAAAATTGTCTTCAAGAGAAGAGCTCCACATGCAACCTGCTTTAATGGGGAAGACTTTGACAGACCAATTACAGTGAGCAACTGTTCCTGTACACGGGATGACTATGAATGGTAATTATGGGAACAAAACTGTCCTTTCCAAAAAAAATCAAGGAACACTGGTAATGAGCCATTTCAACAACTTTTTGCGTAGGAGCCAGGTTTCATTACATAAATGAGGGTTTCTTATTTGAGATGCTAAAGTAAAAGTGCCTTTTTCTTGTCACCATTATTCTCCATTCCTTCCAATATAAATCACTTAGTATTTTAGACACCATCTTTCCAAGTTTGTTCAGCAGAATGATGTTGCAAATGAATTATTTAGTACAACTCTTATGTGAATTGTCACTTTAAATTTGTTCCTGCAGAGGTTTGATATATTTCTTTGATGCATAATGTTTGGAAAAATAAGTTCTTCTGGGCCATGTGATATAAATAAATTGTGCCTCAGTTGGGGAAGGTGGATTGTATTATTATGACCTTTGTAAGTGACATTTGAGGGAGTTTGTTCCTGCTGGGGATTATGGTAAATTATGTTATTGCAGGGCATAATTTTCATCGTAAGATTGCTGTTTGTCTATCATTTCAATGGATCAAACAGCATCATAAAATTTAATTTATTCAGCTAAAACCATGCACACAAATCACAGGCCATTCAGCCCATCATGCCCATTGCTGGTTAGAAAGAACTACCAAATCTAATTGCAATTTCAGGCTCTTGACCCATAACTGCATAACAAAGCTATTAAGTACAGAACTAGGTCACACTAATTCAACAGAGATATACCTAAGTGCTTTTTAAATTTAACAGGGGTATTCATTTCTCCTCTTATTCTGACAGTTCTATACTTCGACCACCCTCCTGGTGTTTTTTTTTCTTTGCAGCGCTAAGCCCTATTAACTTTTCTGTTAATTGAAATACATTATTTCTGTTGAATTCTTGTAAGCCCCTCATGCTTATACTGTTCCTCTGTAAACAGTCCCATCCTATGGCATCTTTCCTATGGGTGTAATTTTCCAGATCTAGCATCATTTTCATAAATCCTATCTGTAATCTCATCTATACAATCACATCACTTAATGTGACTTTTGGTATACCCAGTATTTGAGCTGTGGTCTTTCTAGTGTTGTACATGCATAAGGTCTCCATTTAACAAGGATCTATTATTCTCGTACAGATATTTATTGATTTTAGTGAAGTTCCCGTGGAATTTCTTTGCTTAATTGCAGGATAAGCTGTTACGAAAATGTTAAGTGAAATTGAAAGCTGTGTGCATAATTTGAGAAATTAGAATTGAATTTGAGAAGCAAAAACTGTTTGTTTACTAAAAATTGATATTTGCCAAGTGAAAACACCCCCCCCATACTATTATAGAATTTCTTGAGTTTATTTTTATCAAAGTGCCTTCTGCTGCAGTTTAATATTTATGATCAGTATTATTTGCTGAAAATGCTTTTAAAGATTGCAGTCTTTGTGTCAATTTTTATCTAATCCCCTTAGTGATTTTGGCTTCAAGCTAAGTGAAGATTTAGCTTCTGAAGTTTGTATTCCTGATCCAGAGTTCATGAGCAATATTTCTGCTCCACCTTTACATTGTCCCATGGGCACAACATACAGAAGAACAAAGGGGTAAGTATTTGAATCAACTAACTTTTTATAGAATTATCTTGCCCTCAACCTCAAGTTTGCTTGGTGTCTTTTTGGCCAGTTAATTTCTTTCAAAACTTCATTATTAATTGCTGTGTTTCTTGTTTCTTTTCTTAGTTACCGTAAAATCTCAGGTGATACATGTAGTGAAGGCGATGTTGAGGCTCGTTTAGAGGGTGAAATACTGCCTTGTCCTGTAATAGGTAAATTGCAAACAATTCTGTTTTTATCAATCCTTTTGATATTGGTATATCTTTTGACCAAGTGAAATATGAATGTGCCAACCTGGTGTAAACTTATTTTTGAAAAAGTGCTTTCACAAAAGTTAAACAAGCAAAATACTCTGCTTTCAAGACAGAGGTAGTGGGGGTATGGGTGGAGGTGAATATGCTTTTACCAGCAAAATTTCCAAGGTAAGCTTTGAGGAAGTTGTGCAGGAATGGGATGCTGACATTTCATTGATGCAAAAATAGAGGAGAGTTGATGTTCATGGTATAGTTATTACTAATGAGTTCACAGGAATGGAGAAACACTGGAAGAAAAAGTCTTAATTTTTTTTCATGCAAAATGACAGATGAATGAATGAAAAGTAAAGTTTAAAAATTGAGCAAAATTTGGGGAAAAGTCTATACACTTTTCTCACCATTAGTAGTGATAAAACTGTAGTTTCAAATAATTTATATCAAACCTGTATTAGGACAAATGACGATAAGTTTGATCAAGAAGCATGATTTAAGGATGACCTTGTAAATGAAAACAAGGAGAAATAAACTCTCAATAGTATGCAATTTTAAAGTGAAGGGATGTGCACGATGCCTAAATAGAATTTCATATAGTTAATAGATGGAAGCCATTTATCCCATGCGGTTCATGTCAGGTTCTAGAGAAAGAAAAGCCTGACCATTTTCACTTAATTTCCCCATACCTCTGCAATTTATTTCCTATCACATTCTCTTCAACTATGCCCATCTCTGCCTCCGTTGAGTCTTTTTGCTACTTATCTACATTAAAGAATACTTCACAATGACCAATTAAACTGCAAGTACATCCTCAAAAGAAACTCCTGTGATCAAGGGAAGAATGTAAACTCCACATAATCAGCACCCAAAGTCAGGATTGAACCTATAACCTTGGTGCAGTGAGAGGCAGCAGCAATCACTATCCATTTGCACAGATTGTGAGAGGTTGCAAGTCTGGAGAAAGTGACAGAAGCAGAGAAAGGATAAATGATGGATATATTTTTTTTCAGAAATGCGATACAGGTACATAAGCCTTTATCCGAAACCCTTGGGGGACAGTGTGTTCTGAATTTCTGATTTTTTCAGATTTCGGAAAGCCAGATTTAAGCCCACCTGAATTGTGCTGCCTTATCCACCCCCACCCCCTTCCAGTCGCGCTGGCCGCCCGACTCATAGTGCCGGTGTGTGTGTGTGTGTGTGTGTGTGTGTGTGTGTGTGTGTGTGTGTGTGTGTGTGTGTGTGTGTGTGTGTGTGTGTGTGTGTGTGTGTTCCCCCCCCCACCCCCCGCCTGCCTGACTCGCACTGCCAATCTCTCATCCGCCCGATTTGCGCTGCCGGTCTCTCCCCCTTGCTCGCCCAACTCGCGCTGCTGTCGCTCTCCCCACTTGCCAGATTTTGGAGATTTTTGGAATTTTAGATGTCTGGATAGAAGAATGTGTACCTTGCAGATCAGCAAACTCAGGAGTGGCAAGTGCATGGGGCTGGGTGATATAGATCTATCTAAGTGCATGGGGCTGGGTGATATAGATCTATCCAAGTACATGGTGCTGGGTGATAAAGATCTATCCAAAATGATAGTGGAAGCAGATTTCATAAATAGTTTGAAAAAAGACTCTCAACTTGAGAATAAGAATCATAGGATTACGAAGCAAAGCAGTGAGGCAGAACTGATGGAGTTGTCAATATAGCAGAGTAAGAGTTGAGGGGCCTTGCCTGTGTAGGCTTGCAGCATGGATTGCTCCACAAAGCTGACAAACAGGCAGACGTAGCTGGGACCCCTGCGGGTACCCATGGCTACTTCTTTGATTTGTAGAAAGTGGGATGAGTCAAAGGGGAAGATATTAAGGGTGAGAGCAAGTTCCGCCAGGTGAAGGAGGGTGGTGGTGGAGGATGACTGGTTAGGTCTCTTATTAAGGAATAAATGAAGGGTTTTGAGACCTTCTGTATGGGGGATGGAGGTGTAAAGAGATTGGATTTCCATAGTGAAGATGAGGAAGTCGGGTTCGGGAAATTGTAAGTCATTGAAGAGAAGGAGGGCATGTAAGGTATCGTGGATGTAGGTATGGAAGGATTGGACAAGGGGAGAAAAAATGGAGTTGAGATAAGATGATATGAGTTCAGTGGGGAAGGAACAGGCAGATAGTCTTGTTGATGGAGCAGATATTTAAGATCAGGAATTGTATGACTCAAAAATGAAGGCAAAGTTGCAAACCATGTGATTTAGCCTCAAAATGTAAATAGGAAGGGGCTATGAATTATTGGCTCATAATTAGTTTGTACATTTGGCTTTCAAAATATTTAAATGATGGGTGTTTTTCTTAATTGGATTAGAAGACCATGATGAGGGGAATAGACAGAGTAGATGTGAATAGGATCTTCCCCTTGAGGGTAGGTGAGATTGGAACGAGGGGCCATAAGTTAAGGGTTGGGGGAAAAAGTTTAGAAGTAACATGAAAGGAAGCTTCTTCACTTAGAGAGTGGTAGCTGAGTGGAATGACCTTCTAGAACAGGTGGTTGGTTGCAGCAGGGTCAATTTTGTCATTTAAGAGAAGGTTGGATGAGTATATGGACGTGAGGGGATTGGAAAGTTGTGGACAGGGAGCGGGTAGGTGGGACTAGAAGAGTTTACTTAAATTGGTGCGGACTAGAGGGGACGAGATGGCCTGTTTCCGTACTGTAATTGTTATATGTGAGATGGCAGAGGTCGACAGCATCGAGTCCACGCTGCTGAAGATCTAGCTGCGCTGGATGGGTCACGTCTCCAGAATGGAGGACCATCGCCTTCCCAAGATCCTGTTATATGGCGAGCTCTCCACTGGCCACCGTGACAGAGGTGCACCAAAGAAAAGGTACAAGGACTGCCTAAAGAAATCTCTTGGTGCCTGCCACATTGACCACCACCAGTGGGCTGATAACGCCTCAAACCGTGCATCTTGGCGCCTCACAGTTTGGCGGGCAGCAACCTCCTTTGAAGAAGACCGCAGAGCCCACCTCACTGACAAAAGGCAAAGGAGGAAAAACCCAACACCCAACCCCAACCAACCAATTTTCCCTTGCAACCGCTGCAATCGTGTCTGCCTGTCCCGCATCGGACTTTTCAGCCACAAACGAGCCTGCAGCTGACGTGGACTTTTTACCCCCTCCATAAATCTTCGTCCGCGAAGCCAAGCCAAAGAAGAATAACTGAGAAGCTAAAGTTGGCTGCTAGCAGTTTGTATGCAAGATCCAAAAGGTATATTTTTGGATGAATCTAGCAAAAGAAAAATCAGGATTGGTCACAATTCAAACATTTGGTGAATTTGGGATAGTGGAGCACAAAGCATGTTAAAAGCAGCAATGTAATTGAAGGTGCTGTTACCTCTTAAGGAACATGTAGGACGGATGTCCATTGTCAACATCATTATGATGTTTGAATAAATAATTTTCTCTGCTTCTCTTCTCTTTGCAGAGGTTAATGAGTTCATACTTTATGCTCTAAGGAGCTCAATTCATCGCTATGTTCTCTCCAGCA
Organism: Narcine bancroftii; assembly: GCF_036971445.1. NCBI lineage: Eukaryota > Metazoa > Chordata > Chondrichthyes > Torpediniformes > Narcinidae > Narcine > Narcine bancroftii. The sequence goes on along the minus strand of NC_091476.1, from coordinate 106,579,343 downwards.
ATACAGACGAGGCACTGCCACTTCAGAACTTACGAGGTGCCGTAGCTTTGGATTTTGACTATGAAAGCAACTGCCTTTATTGGGCAGATATTTCACAGCACATTATTCAGGTGGGCACAATCTGTTATAAAAGCAAGATAAAGAGTGCATTGTGAAGGTGTGTTTCAACTTGCCAAGAAAAGGTGATAGAAATGTAATCCTTTTTAGCATGTGAAATATATATTTCTGTACTTTAGTTAAAAAAAAACCTCTTTCAATAGTTGATTATCACCTTTTAGTTATCTCTTGTTCTGATGAATAGCTTCAGGTTTGGATTATAATATCAAATTATTATTTGGTCTATCAATTTATTTCATCGTTTAACAGTACAGAAGGAAAAATGAGTGCTGGTTCTATGAAAGCCACTTGTCCCCGTTTTGCTTCATAGTCGTATGATACTTGTCCTTAAGGCTGAGTCTCTTTCAATTATTTATTAAACCTGCTTCCACTACTATTTTGAGTAGATGATATCTACTTCTGACAAATGAGTGAATGAAATAATCTTGCATAATTTTTTTCATTTAGATATTATTGTAGGTTATTTAAATCAGCCATCACATTAATTATTTATTTGCAATGGAAATATCCTTTATTAAAGGTATGCATCTCAAACTTCTAATAGATCATGCATTAAACCTTGGTGTGTTTGGAAGGGCTACTAATGTTTCACACCTCTAAGGACCTTATATTGATGGTATACATCTGGTGTAACTATACACCTGAATCCTATGCATCTTTTAATAGTGTGATTCCCAGAAATGTATGCAGTATTCCAACAGGATTAATTGATAAATTCAACTTGCTGTGTGGAAACCTATATTTTTGAAGGACTGTGAATCTTATTCAACGAAGCCCATTTTCATTCTGTACAATGTTATGGTTCAAAAGGAGAGGTTCCCTTTATAACTCTCCTCTGATAGCCCCAGTGCTGTTCTTTGACCCAGTGGGCAAAGAAGCTGGAGAGGGCGGTATCCTATACCAAGTGGTGTTGCAAAGATGTATTTTAGTCCATTAAGGGTTGGTGGACTGTGGGAGCTCCAGTTCAGTGACTATATATTTGTCAGTGAGTTATTTTTCAAATGGCTTTGACAGGGTTCTGTATTAATTTTCTGTCATTGACAAGACCATTACCACTCTTTCAAGTCTGTAAGTGGAGGACAACCTCAGACACTGATTTGTGAAAATTCAATCATGTAATGCTGTTTTTTTTTTCAGCATTATGCTATTGAGAATCTATTTTCTTTTTCCCAAGAGTGAATCATTATATTTGGGCCATTCTGTATTGTTCCAGAAATTGAACTGGATATATTTGAACTTTAATTTCCCTTGTGTGGCTGAGGTGATTTCTCGGTCAGTCTTTATTGAACCTCCTTTTTTGGAAAATTCTGCAATAAATTGGGAACTTTGTTTCTTCAGCAGAATCAGGATTTATGAAATTTGGTGTTTGCTGCAGCATTCATATTATAACCATCTTATGGCATTCCTATAAAAAAACAATAACCCCAATAATGGTACATGAAAAGTAAGGCAGTGTCTTTGGTTCATTGATCATTCAGGAATCTGATGGCAGTGGGGAAGAAGCTGTCCTTATGCTGCTGAGTTTTTGTCTTTAGGCTCCTGTACTTTTTCTCTGATGGTGGCAGAGTGAAGAAGGCATGACCTCGGTGGTGGGGGTCTTTGAGGATAGAGACTTGCTTTTTTAAGACACCATCTCTTGTAGATCTCCTCATTGGAGTGAAGCCTGGTGCCTGTGATGTCGCAGGCCGAGTTAACCACCCTCTGGAGTTTATTCTTTTCCTGAGAGTTGGTGCCTCCATACCTGGCAATCATGCAACCAGCCAGAATACTCTCCGTGGTACACCTGTAGAAGTATACGAGAGTCCTCGGGGACGTACTGATCTCCTCAGACATCTCACAAAGTACAGCCGCTGGTGAGCTTTCTTTGTGATTGTATCAACATGGAGGCTCCAGGACAAATCCTTGGAGATGCTGACACCCAGAAATTTGAAGTTCTTGACCTTCTCCCCTACTGAGTCCTCGATGAGGGCTGGGCCATGTTCCCCTGACTTCCTCCTGAAATCCACAATCATCTCCTTGGTTTTCCTGATGTTGTCAGTACACCATTCAATAAGCTGATCTATCTCCCTCCTGTTCTCTTCCTCATTGCCATTTGTGATTCTGCCGACAACTATGGTGTCATTGGCAAACTTGTAGATGGCAGGAGGCATCTTTGTGAACTTCTGGGAGTTTAGAGGGAATTAGGCCAAACACAGGCAAATGGGACAAGCTTAGGTGGATATCTTGATAATCTTAGACAAGTTCGGCTGAAGGGCCTGTTTCTGCGCTGTAACTCCATGACTATGGACTGGGGCTCCTGCAAGTTCTCTATTTGCCTTTAAAACCTCTGGCATTTGTCTTCCTCCTGTAGCCCACTGTCCAATTTCTTCCATCTAATCTCCTCTGTGCCTTATCCACTTGGTTAATCTCAGACATTGCTCCCACTGCAACATCCCTTACAAAAGTAATTGCCATTCTGGCTTCGTTAACCTATGCCCTAATTTTCAGATGTGTACAAGAACATCCCTATCATCTTGCTTTTTGCTCAGCACTTCCTGGCTCCTGTCTTGGTCCCAGTTGGCACTTTTTCAACAATGGACGTAAACAGCATTCTTTCATTTGTAAAATAAATTAGAACCTAATTTCTAGGCCAGGATGTTTAAATTGATGAAGTTTTTAAGATGTGTTCCAGTTTTGACATTTGAATGATGAAATCATCGATAGAGTTATCTATTAATATTATACTGAGACATTCTTGCATTTTTCTAGTTAATTATAAACTTAAGATTACTATTATTAATTAGTAATCATTATTTTTCTCCTTAGCGTTTATGCTTAAATGGGAGCACTGGACAGAATATAGTAATCAAGGATGGCTTGCAGACAGTGGAAGCTCTTGCATTTGACTCCATTAGCCGGCTTCTGTACTGGATTGATGCTGGAGCAAAGAAACTTGAGGCAGGTGTTATGTATGCTTTGCACAGATGTGAAATAATTTTTAAACTTTGAAATTATTATATGTTCATGCCCAATCAATGCTATAATTGATGACTAAGCATCAATGGGGGAAGGAAGAAAGTGAGTGGAAAAAAGTGATTTGTTTGGAATCACATCGTATTGATTAGAACTAAAGTATTAGGTAGACTTTTCTTGCCATACTACTTTTTCAAGAATAACTTACCAGAGTTTGGTTATTTGCAGACTTGCAGTGCACCCTTCATAATGTAATTTCTGCGCTATTCAAAACCAATGTAGTTGATCATAATAATTTTGGCAGTGATTATATTATTTATATCAAGAAATGGCATATCATCTATGTGTATTCAGTGCAGGAATGAAGAATTTCAAATGTAGGTTTTTCTTTTTTCCTCTCTTCCTGAAGATGGCGTTTTAGAATTCTGAAAAACTATAGAGACAAGTAATACAGTCACTTTTTACCAATGCTCTCTTTGTGACTTTAACTTGGAGCACACAAGATGAAGTCACCACCAAATTGCATAAGAACATAAGAAATAGGAGCCGGAGTAGGCCATCTGGCCCATCAAGCCTGGTCTGCCAGTCATTGAGATCATGGCTGATCTGATGATCTCTACCTACCTAACTTTTCTCCATATCCATTAATTCCCTATATCCAGATCATTCTTCCTTGGAAGTTTATTCCTGTTCTTTCCTGGGAGGAATGACTTTCAATATTACATGCTATAGCTCTCCATCAGTATTAACATCGCCCACACTGAATTTTCCTGACATTTATGGATAGGAATAAATGTTTGTTAGTGAATTCATGAAAATAAAGTAAACGAGAAATTAAATGTTTGGCTTGGATGGCTAAGTATGCAAATCTTTGGCTTGGCTTCGCGGACGAAGATTTATGGAGGGGGTAAAAAGTCCACGTCAGCTGCAGGCTCGTTTGTGGCTGACAAGTCCGATGCGGGACAGGCAGACACGATTGCAGCGGTTGCAAGGGAAAATTGGTTGGTTGGGGTTGGGTGTTGGGTTTTTCCTCCTTTGCCTTTTGTCAGTGAGGTGGGCTCTGCGGTCTTCTTCAAAGGAGGTTGCTGCCCGCCAAACTGTGAGGCGCCAAGATGCACGGTTTGAGGCGATATCAGCCCACTGGCGGTGGTCAATGTGGCAGGCACCAAGAGATTTCTTTAGGCAGTCCTTGTACCTTTTCTTTGGTGCACCTCTGTCACGGTGGCCAGTGGAGAGCTCGCCATATAACACGATCTTGGGAAGGCGATATACTTTGTACCTAATTGGACCCAGTTGCATGTGGGTGTAAATGAACAATATAAAAACTTCAATTCAGCATCAACATGACATTTCCAACAATGGTCAGTGTGGACTAGACACATTTCTTGAATAGGAAATCTTACTGTAAATAGGGATGTAACAAAGTGGAAATTTGTGTTCTTAAGCTGACTTTTGTGGAGAAAGAGCAAAAAAAAAATGATGCTTCTTAAGGTTCTTTCAACAAATCATTCCCCAAAGAAGCACTGCAATTGATTGTGCAAAATATTTGCATTTTGAATAAATGCAAATATTATATTTGTAATGTAGCAGTAATATTTCCTAACTCAATTTGACTAATTTTAATTTGTCATTATTATGTCAAAAATCTTCCAGCAGTGCATTTGCTTTGTGATTCCTGTGAGTAAATTGAACATTTTTATGGAAATAATTTGGCAGCAATCTATTGCAACAATTGTAACAAAGCTTATGGAGAAAAATAGAGATTTAAAAAAAAATGCTTCCTAGGTTTCAAACCCTGATGGAGACCTTCGTCTTACTCTCTTGAATTCCACAACATTGGAACGTCCAAGGGCTCTTGCACTGGACCCTACTGAAGGGTAAGCTTTGAAAATACTTGTATTATTTTTACCATCACTTGTTGTGATACAAAATAAAGAGATTTCTGCAGAGAATTACATGACTGGAAATATGAATTTTTTTGTTTTATATAGCTGCCACAGAATTTATGTCCAGCAAATCTTTGCTCTATCTTTGATCTTGTTTTCATGTACACATGTACAGATCAAGGATCAAGATTTCTTTTTGGTCATGTGCACAAAATACACACAATTTTATTCCTATTTTTGTCCTGTTAAGGCACTAGTTTAGCACCACTATCAAGTCAAAAATGGGAAGCAAAAGAGAGTCCCTTCAGAGACATGGTGTGTGTGGATCCCATCACCACCTCCTGTGTTCCTGTAACCTCAGTAGCAGCATAACCTCCTGTCCTGTACAGCTGTGAATTCATGCTTGAGGTATCCATCTCCCTCCTCAACCACTGGTTAGGAAACTGTCTGTCTCTAATGTCCTTTGAAAGCCCTGCTTGACATCTGCTTTCTCACATTGCTGGTCTCAACACTTAGTTCCCATCAGCCTATAGCCTGGTGCGAGTTAGTCAGCTGCCAAGCTCCACGCTGGTCCACTGCTGTTGTCTCTTACCCTGCCATGTATTCTCCCAGGCTTCCCTTTCTTTGTGGCGGGGCATGGTGTGAGTTTTCTCCCGCTCTGGTGCCCTGTGCCAGTCCATTGCTTGCCCAGAGCCGGCAACCCTCATGATCTGAGCTGCTAAGCATGGATACTGCCATCTTGGGCAAGGATCTCCATGGGTCTTTGATCCTAATAAAAAAAATGCTGCAAGCTCTGTTCTACAGGCAGTTTAAACCTGGACAGCTGGGCAGTAGAATCACGTGGAGGAGTGTTGAAAGATATGACTCCACTCTCCCACTTCTTATGGCTTTGCACCAGCAGCAGTGCCGCCACAGTCATATCCTTGTATTTAAAATGGCCCTAAATATCATTCTGGTTTAATATGGTTAGCAGTTTGTTTTCATCTGTGTACCTTGGTGAACAATTAACTAATAATCAGATAACCTGGCCTGATTCCCTTCCCTTTCCCATCTCTTTAATTTGTAATTAATTTGTAATTTCTGATAAGGTTATTGAAAATGAGGTGTGCCTTGCAGTGCCTAAAAATAAATTTGAATGTTGACTCCAAGTTGTTGTTTTCATCTTAGCATTTGTCAACTTGGCTCAATAAATTTGCATTTTTATAATGCTATTAAGTGCTGACATAGAACTCGATACACAAATGAATTTGCACCATCTAGTGGCTCGAGCCCACGTTACAAGAGATATTGTACTCAGCCATTTATAGACCAATCTATTTTTCTTTCCTAAGAATTACTCTAATCAGCAAATAGATTTGATGGTCTATTTGCTTACTGTGCTCTTCCAAGGCATAGTGTGTTTGTTGGCAGCAGACTTTGTTTAATTTTAAAATATCTGGACAATTACCTCATGCTTACATACTTGATCATAGAAGTAGAAGCATGGGAGAGGGGAATGGAGACTGTTGTCCAATCTCTAATTTGATCACGCCGAAGTCCAGACAGACTTGTATTATCCCCATTATATTAGGGTTAATATAAAATGTTTGTAGCTCAATGGACTGATGTGAAGCACTTAATACCATAAGCACTTGTCCAAAGATGTAGATCTTTGGCTTTGTGGTTTCTGGAAAGGAAGTTAGACTTGTCAGGTTGTACCACAGATCACTGAAAATCAATTTGGTGAAGCAATATGCTATAACTGATAGGTTTCTGGAAGACAAGAAAAGTAGGGGGGGGGGGGAATAGGTTTCTGGAAGACAAGAAAAGTGGGGGGGGGGATAATGCAGTGGTGGTGCATAAATTTGAATTGGGAATCAATACCATGATGAGATGGTACAGCTAACCTCCATGTGCCCTGGCCAATAGAGAAAATTATGTTAGAAATGAAAAATATTTATTAGTATTACATTTTTGACTTCCATCTGACAGGAGAGTTGTGATAGTGCTTGGGAGGTACAAAGAGGTTGTTGGGCTTATTGCCAAGATTTGAAAATTCACTTCTGTGTAATGATTGAATGGGGTGGTTTTCTTTGGAACACTGGAGACTGAGCAAAAGTTTATTCATGGCTCCTTGTACAGTGTGAATTTCTTTGTCCCTATATTGCATAAGATGGCATATTTTACATGTCTTTAAATTCCCTTTATAGCCTGATGTTTTGGACAGACTGGGGTGAACATGCAGTAGGAATTTACAGAAGTGAAATGGATGCATCACATGTCACTCGAATAATTTCTGATGGCATTAAATGGCCCAATGGAATTACTGTGGATGGATCTTGGATCTACTGGACGGAAGCTTATGTTGATCGTATCGAAAAAGCGGATTTAAATGGTGGTCAGAGATCCGTACTGATACAGAACCTTCCTCATCCGTATGCTATTAGTGTCTTTAAGGTACGTGACTTTGGAAATTTGGCAAATGCCTGTTATTTGTAAAAGTTACACTTTACAAATAAACAGAATTTTTGAATTGTGTACAGGTATATGCTGTAGAAGTCTTCTCTATGATTACTAATCCTTCACGTATGTAGTCTTGAAACTATTATTTTCTGCTATAAGGACGTTTAAAGGTGTTTAAATATACAGTAAAAATCCCCATTTTCTAGTATTCAATCAACTGGAAACTCAAACCACCGACAAAAAAAATTGAGGAAATAAATAAATAAATGATCTCTCAGATAATTAGCAATAAATAAATAAATAAAGTTTTAGATACAAATAAAAAATTGTAAATTAAATGTTTTCCAAAGCAACACACAACTCTTTGATGAAAATGGGAGCAAATATTCAGCCAGCAGAATGCCCCTGCCCACAGTAGCTATTTGAATAAAGTTGCAATAAAGTTGTGTTTAAATAAAATGGCAGCACCCAGGATGAATAGCTGGCCAATCCCGCTTGGGCAACTTTCCCAAAGTGTCTCCCAATCCCTGCCTTGTAAGAGCCTTTATCTTTATTAGTATATTACTAACAATACGTTTCCGAGTCTGAAAACCACTTAACTGAAAATCTCAGTTATCCAAATTTTTTTTGATGGCAACATAATGTCACAAGTTGAAAAAAAGTTTACCCGACATGCTCATATGGGGCTGTGACATGCTGTTAGTCCCAGTTTGGTAACAACAGGGCTCAGAACCATGCCTGCTCAGATAAGCAGGCTGGAAATATCAAGCCATCAGTGAGCGACTGGAGGAAGTTGGCAGGTTAGGCAGTGCATGGGGAGATGGTCCTCATTCAGGTATTCAGGTAACTCCCTCCCCTTTTTTCCATTTCTTCTTTACCCTCCACTGTACTTGGTTCCAGAATCGACATCAGAACAAATCTAATCGAGGGTTATTAGGGTAACGGGGGGGGGGGGGGGTGGGGGGGGGAAATGACAGATTTGTTTTTTGGCAGGGTTGGACCAGGGGGTGGGGGTGTTGGCACAGCAGCAATGGATTAGAAGGGGTGGCGGCTGCAGTGTAGACAAGGTGGTTGGGGGGGTGCGCAATAACTTATTTGGGAGTGTGGCCCACAGATGCCCCCCCCGCCATAACACCTGGCATCATTAAGGAAAGCGGCCTCCCGGGAAAGAGTGGGGACCTTGAGCTCCCGGGCATGATTGGTGATGGTGGCGGGGATCAGCGACATCCAATACAAGTATTCTGTGATGCTACTGGGCTGCTTGAAGCCAATTTTATATTATCCGAAAAAAAAGTAGTTAAGCCAATACACTTCTGGTTCCGAGCGTTTCGGATAATTAGAAACGTACTGTATATTAGTAAGGCTTTATCTGTAAACAGGGGAGGTTAATTATAATGGTGGCACAGGTAGTGTAGTGGTTAGCCCAATGCTGTTACAGTGCTCACAAATGGGTTTAGAATTTAAAGGAAGGTGCGCTGAGGCCCTGACTGGGTCACTTGCGTGGACGTGAGTCAGTTTTCTGCCGAGGATCTGACTGGGACACTAGAATGCTTCACTGAGGGACTCCCACAAAGTGTCTCCCTAGTCCTGCCTAGTAAAAGTCCTAACCTGTTAACCTTTCCCTGTAGCTCAGTTCCTGAAGTCTGGGCAACATCCTAGTAAATCTTCTCTGCACTCTTTCTATCTTATTGATATCTTTCCTGTAGTTGGATGATCAAAACTGCACACAAGACAAATTTGGCCTTACCAATGTCTTATACAACTTTACAATAACATCCTAACATATTCAATACTTTGATTTATGAAGGCCAATATGCCAAAACATCTGTTTACAACCATATCTGCCTGTGATGCCACATTTATGGAATTATGTATCTGTATTCCCAGATCTCTCTGTTCTGTTGCTCTGCTCAGTGCCTTACCATTTACCGTGTATGTTCTTTCTTGATTTGTCTTTCCAAAATGCAACACCTCACACTTGTCTGCATTAAATTCCATCTGTCATTTTTCCAGCGGGTCTAGATCCCTCTTCAGTCTTTGAAAACCTTCTTTGCTGTCCACAACTCCTCCAATTTTTGTGTCATCTTCAAACTTGCTCTGATCCTATTACCACATTATCATCTAGATCATTGATATAGATGACAAACAACAACGTTCCTAACACTGACCCTGAGACACAACACTCGTCACAGGCCTCCAATCTGAGAAGCAATCATCCACCATTATTCTCTGGCTTCTCCCATCCAGCTATTATCGAATCCGGTTTGCTACTTCACCATGAATACTGAGCATCTGAATCTTCCTGACTAACCTCCCATGTGGGACTTTGTCAAAGGCCTTACTAAAGTCCATGTGGACAAAATCCACAGCCTCTACTTTGTCATCTTTCCTAGTAACCTCCTTGAAAAACTCTGAGATTGGTTAGCACAACCTAACATGGAAGCCATGTTAACTATCCTTAATCAGTCCTGGCTATCTGATCTCTTAGAACACCTTCCAATAATTTACCTACTATTGAGGTCAGGCACACAGGCCTATAATTTCCAGGGTTACTTTTGGAGCCCTTTTTTAAACAATGGAACAACGTGATCTACTCTCCAATCTTTTAAACCTGACAGGAACATACATACTCTGTATTTTCAAAATTTCACCTTTGAAGGTCCTCCACTTTCCTTGCACATCTCTGCCCGAAAACAATTTATCCCAATCCACACATTCTAGATCCTTTCTCATTTCCTCAAAATTGGCCTTTCTCCAATTTAGAATCTCAACCTGAGGCCCAGATTATTACTGGACCCAAAATGTTCCCCTCCACATACTGTCTACTGTCCTTTCTCGTTCCCTAGTATTGTACTCTCTCTAGTTGATACCTCTGTATATTGATTTAGAAAACTTTCATGAACACACTTGACAAACTCCAAGCCATCCAGCCCTTTTACAGTATGGAAGTCCCAGTCAATATGTGGAAATTTAAAATCTCCTACTATCCAACCTTGTGTTTCCCGCAGCTGCTGCTATCTCTCTACAGATTTGCACCTCCAATTTTCATTGACTGTATGGCAGTCTATAGCACATCCCCATGAGTGTGGTCATTCCTTTCCCTTCCTTCCATTTCACCCATGTAGCCTCGGTAGAGAGCCTTCTGGTCTGTCCTGCCTGAGCACAGCTGTGATATTTTCCCTGACGAGCAATGCCACTCTTACCCCTTTTATCCCCCCATTCTATCTCATCTCAAGCAACAATGGTACTGGGCCTGTACTTTCTGGAATTTGGAAGGATTGGGGGAATCTCATTGAAACATACTGAAGAGTTAAACAAACCTTACCTGTGCGAAGTTTGATGATTATTATTTGCGCAATGGGAGTTTGTGAGTCTACGTGAGATCCCATCCGCGCATGCACAGCCTTTCCTTCACTGTCCAGAAGGGAAAAGCCACTGAACTGAAATGCGCTAAATTAAATGAACCAATCATAACAAGAACCTGTGACTGAACATATTTATTGCAAAACATCTTTATCCATAAACAGAAAAAAGAAGGGAGGGAGAGGTGGGCACGTTGACTCACCAGCTCCCATTGCACAAATAATAATCATCAAACTGCACAGGTTAACTGCTCGTTTAACTCTTCATTATTCTTCGCAATGTATGTTCGTTTGTCAACATTAGAGCTTGTGGTGCAGTGGCTTATCCCCTTTGGGTGGTCCGACAGACCATAATCAGTTCAATGGGTCTCCTTCCCACAGTCTTGTTCAATCTGCCGCATGTAGGATGGAAACCGTGAAATTCAGCCCCTCTGAGTGTAAAGGTTTATTGTAGAACCTATTAAAGGTTCTCTCATAATTCCATTCCGCCTGGCAAAGGATATCCCATATTGGGTCCTCGACCCTATTGGCTGCCGAGATCGCTGCCGCTCTAGTTGAATGAGACCCAAACTGAGAAATATCCACTCCAGACACTCTCGTGACCTCCTGCAGCCATCTGGCCACGTCTGTGGGGGTAGCCCATGATGCGTATAAAGAGGTATTTCTCATTTAATCTAATATGTTTTGTGCATACTACGTATCCTTTTAAACAATCCAACACCCATAATCTTTCATCTTCCCCATATGCATACAATGAAAATTCTGTTCCTATTTCTTTCTTGCCTGTTATGTTTCAAAATATCTGTAACTTGAATGCTTAAGCAGTCCTCCTCCCGACGAATATAGTCCATGAGTGTGAGATAAAGTTTGTACCCTCTGGGCCACCAGCGCTATCAGCTATGGGACAGGCTACGTAAATCCAAACTGGAGGTTGGTGACAGTAGCCTTAGATAGTCCCAAAACCATCTTAACGTCCCAAATATCCTTATATTCCGAAACAATCTTAATGTCCCAAATATCCTTATATCGGGGTACTGGAGGACACAAGTGGAACGCTCCTTTTATAAATCTTTTGATCAGGGTGGTTCATCATCTCATGCTCAGAGCCTGGACCGACCGACTGTTCATTCAGTCCGATTTGGGCACAGTACTTTTTTCATTTCCCCACATAGGAGGCATACTGTTTCTGAGGAGACTTTCTCCAAGATGCCCACAGGATGTCCAGAGTTCTAGGCTGCAGAGTATTTGTTTTGATCCTCGCTCTCCAGTCCTCCAACCGAACAGACTTAAGTGAGACAATGGATGAGATATCTTTGACACCGGTTGGATTAGCAAACCTCTGCTTTTCGTGAATATCAACGGAGTCCTCGCCATCAGCCTAAAGAGTATGGAGAACCAACACCGGGAAGGCCAATTAGGCACTACCAGCAAACTCGAGGCAAGGCACCATCTTCCTGTATCTTATTCAGGCACTTCACAACCAAGGCAAATGGGGGAGAAAAGCATGAAAGTTAAATTTTGACCAGTTTAAGGTAAATGAGTAATGGCCTCTCCTTGAGGATCTGGCAGCCAGGACACGAACCTCGGAACCTGGATGCAAACAAATTGATCTCTGGCATGCCAAAGGTGTCTGCTAGCTGTTTAAAATATTTCTTACCCGGAATCCACTCAGTGCTATCATTGAATTTGCTGGACATCAGGTCCGCCTGTTCGTTGATTCGATCCAGCAGGTAGGCGGCAGTAACCTAAATGCTCTTCTGAATACACCAGTGCCAAGTCTCAATGGCTAACTTGTTACAGGAAGGAGATTTGAGACCTCCCATATTATTGAGGTAGGCCACAGCTGAAGTGTTATCTAACCTCAGCAGTACATGAATGTCAGCTTCCCTCACACAGAAAGACTTTAGTGCTAGAAACCCCGCCAGCATTTCCAAATAATTAATGCCTAATTTAGAGGCCTCCCTGAGCTCTATGTCCATCCATCTGCCCCCAGTAGAGACCTTTAGATTCGTGGCTCCCCAACCTTCGCCACTGGCGTCTGACCTGATCTCCAGGTCCACCTTTCTGAGCTCGATCCTTGTGTAAGCCCACGGGATATGGTCAATCCACCATACCAGGTTGGATCTGGCCTCACTAGTTAGCCTCATGGGGCTGACAAAGTGTCCCCTGGCTGTTTTAAGAGCAGATATTTTGTCCCTTTCCAGGAACCTATAATTTAGTGGGCCATGTTGTACCGCCGGGAAAGCCGCCAACAGTTTCCCAATCAACCTGGCCACCTTTCTTATGGAGGGATGTCACTCTGTCATGAGCCCTCTGCTGCTTTATCCTCTGGCAGGGTAAGTCTCATGTTTTCTGTATCAATAATGAAGCCAAGGAATTTTAGCCTCTTGGTAGGCACCAACACTGATTTCTTGGGATGTATAAGATACCCCACATGGCTTAATAATCTCGAGGTGGTGGCAGCTACTGTCCATTTTGTTTCCTCGAACAATCTTCCCATGATAAGAGTATCATCTAGGAAACCCATTATCTTGTGCCTCTCTTTCCTGAGTGTGGCAAACACTAGCTTCAATAACTTGGTAAATGCCCTGGGCACCAAGCTCAGCACATTCAACAAAGCCTTATACTGCCATAGCTCTTCCTTCCAGAAAAAGTTTTAAGAACTTCCTGCGTTGTGGGCAGATCGCGACCAAATATTATGCATCTTGCAAATCTATCGAGACCATGTAATAGCCCTTATGTACCATAGGCATCACAGCATATATATTATCCATTTTAAAATGCCTGTACAAGACTTATTCGTTAAGATCCGATAGATCCAGTATCACTCTAGTGACGCCACTTTTTTTGGGTCATGTGAAGATGCTTGATACAAACTCATGTTCTTCATGGCTTCAATGTTCAATAACGTTTTTCCTTTTTAACACCATGATCTCGGCATGTATAGCCTCCGTCAGTTGTGGTCTGCGCATATATTTATATAGACCCTCCCTCCTTATTGGAGGGGATTTCTGAGTCAAATTCGATTTTATGCCCCTTTATTGGCTGCCGAATAGAAGCATCAGTGGTAATATTACACCATCTGTAATAGAATAGCATTAATCGACTACCAACCTTTAAAGCCTTGTAATAAGAGTAAATGCGTAACATACACGTCCTTGACCCGCCTAGTCTGCGGGTTGCTACATTATGGACCTATCTCAGCGAAGCACTTTGAACAGGAAAATTCTGCTGCCGCTGTCTCCATGGAGGGCATTGACCTAATAAAGACCCGCTGGTTGTAGCCGCTTGGAGCGGGAAACCGCCTCGGATAACCCCCTCAAATTCCCCTGCATACCTGCGATAGGCGTGAAGCATAACAGTTTCTCTTGCCTGTGCTCTCAAACCTCTAACCATGCCAGCTGCTGCCTTCTGCTGCTCATTCTAATCTTTCACCTGTTTGCTTAGATCATCACCAAATAGCAATTTCGTTACAGGGTTAGATGGTCTGCACAAATGAGCATATCTTACATTTAGGTTGGGCTTGATCAGCTCCTTCCTGAAGGCATTCAGTTTATAGTTTGCATGGGATAACAGCCCTTGGGCATCTTGTTGGGTCTCTGATAAATCATGCGAGAGCGTTTATGTGAATGCAGTGATATCTTTAACCAGTGACCCCTGTAGTCTTTTGCAATTTCATGTCTTTTGTCCTTGTGGAGACCTTCAAATTGTCCCATATTGCGGGGTTTTTACCTTGGACACCTCCAACAGAGGGCAGTTAACAGGGCAGGGGTTCTAGATGGATTCTTCTAGTACTGTCTCCTGAAAAGCATTCGGCATCATATATGTTATAGACCCCACTCTGTCATCCTCTAGTGCCTGGCCAATATGCTTCAGTGCTGCAAACTTCACAGCAATAGCTGGTATATTCTCCTCCTGACTGGCCTGAGCATTGTATGAGGATTTGGGTGACTCAGCCTCCATTACCAGCCCTTCATCATCTTCCCATGTATAATCATTAATGTCCTCCCCCTGCTCAGATGGCATAGGAAACCTGCTCACCATGGTCTTCACCAGTTCTTCCAATTTGTCTAGACAATTTACAATTTTGTCACTGGTCGAGGCCTCTGCTCTCTGGCAGCCCTTACTCTTGGGCCCCGATTGAGTAGGTGCCCGTCGTGCAGAGACCACGCCCTTCTTCAGGCCTTTTATGATTATTCTCGCCCGTTAAGTGGACGTCTTCGCTACACAACATGTTATGTTTGCCTCAGGTCCTACCTGCTCTTGTGAGGGGTACTCTCCCTCGCTGCCATTCATTGTACCAAGGTCCAATCATCTCATGCAACGGCATAATGGTATCACTGCTTGCTTTTTGCGGCCCCGGCTTCCACGTAGCCGTGTCGGTGCAGCCAGACTTGGACCCCATCTTCAGCGAAGGTAGAGCTCTGTTGCATGATCTCACCCCCAGCGAAGTTAGATCAGCGTCGCTACTATCGTTTGCAAACCCCAAATTCATCGAAGCTAGGTTAGTGCAGCCAGCCTCAGGCCCTACCTTCAATGAAGGTAGGCCACTGCCGCCTGTTCCCACCCCCAAAAGAGGTACATCGGCCTTGCTGCTCCTTAGCTGGGACACTGCACCCCAGCAGGCCCGCTGGATTTTTGGCGCTAACGAAGCACTAAGGGGGCTCTTCTTGGAGGCTTATTGGGACCCGGGATCCTCCCGCCAGTTTTCCTGGACTTTTTCCGGTACACCTCCACCTCCAGAGGGCTACATCGGGACCTGGGAACCTCCCACCGGCAGTCCCGGAATTTTTACCGCTCCCCTCCTCCGAAGAACTCGTTCAGGTGATTGATTCCATTTTGTGGATCGCACTCCTGTGATCTCCCTCAGGGCTCTGTTCCTGTAGGCCCACTAATTTAGGGCTTTTTTGGGGTTGCTCTACTGCAACCCCTACTGATTCAGCGCTTTTTTGCTCCCGTCTCAAAAACACGTGCTGCTCCTCACAAAACAACGGATGTAATGGCTGCGGATGCGCGGATGGGATCTCATGTTGGCGAATCAATGTACGTTGCGAAGAATAATGAATGTTAATAGGACTGGTTAGAGTGGGCGTGGAGGAGATGCTTTCAGTAGTGGGACATTCTTGGACCAGTGGGCACTGGCCTCTGAATAAAAAGACATCCATTTAGAACAGTGATAAGGAGAAGTTTCTTCAGCCAGAGAGTGGTGGTTCTGTGAAATTTATTGCCACAAACGGCTGTGGAGGCCAAGTTATTGTGTATTTAAAAAGGGTGATAGGTTCTTGATTAGTAAGGGTGTCAATGGTTATGGGGAGAAGGCAGTTGAATGAGGTTGAAAGGAAGACATCATCAGCCATGTGTTGAATGGCTGACCAGACTTGATATACTGAGCGGCCTAAATTTGCTCCTCTCTTTTATGGTTTTGTCTCTTGTTTGAACAACAGAAAGAAGCAAAAACCTCAGCTACTTTATTTATATTTACTTTGCATAACATGGCAAGGGGGGGGGGGCACTTTTTTTGGAATATTTTACTTTTGTTTTTTTTCCATTAATATACATATTAACATCTTGTAAGAAAAAGATGTAAGTCAAAACACAACAACCCCTCCCCCGCCCCACCCCCCTTCACAGTATAAATCTGTACACCATCAGGGTTTAACAGTTGGGTTTAAAAAATGAAAGTCTTCATTGGGGAGATCACATATTAGCACCTTTTTATTTATATTTGGGCACCTATATAGTCCAAAAATGGTTGCTATATTTTTATAAATACATAATATTTGTTATTTAGATTGTACGTGATTTTTCTCCATAGGTATACTCCATAGGTCTCCCCTCCATCATGCTATCTAAGGAGGGGAGTCAGATTTCCAAGTAATCGGAACACATTCTCAGCCACAGCTTAAAATATTTTAACAAATGAAATTTGGAACTTAGTTAGTTTGTTACTTATTTCAATAAAGTTGCCCAAAAGATAAGCTCCAGGTCATCCACAAAGGCCACCCCGGATATCCCTGTTAGTATTTCAATAATATTCTGCCAGAAAGGTCTCATCTTCACAAATGACCACGTAGGATGTACAAACGTTTCTATTTCTCTTCCACATCTAAAACACATCTCCGATATTTCTGATTTTGATTTGGGTAATTTCTGTGATGTGAGGTATAAATGGTGTAGAAAATGATATTGCATCTTTCTATTTGTAGCAAATCCTAAATCCGACTCCCATTTCTCTGATCTCTGTAAACCTGAGTTTGCACTTTCATTTTCATCTTAGTTATAAATTTAGGTGTGTTCCCCAGCCAAATTGTTTGTTCTATCTCATTTATTTCAGGTGAGGCCAATCTTTCCCTTAAGAACAATCTTAACTAGGGAAGGAAAAGAATGTCCCAGTAGCTACTCCATACTTATTTCTTAATTGTTCAAAAGATGTAAGAGATCCTTCCATATAACAATCTTCAATATATCTTATTCCTTTGTCATATCTTGAATTCAATATTTTGTTATCCAGATTCATAGGCAGTAACACATTTTTACTTTTTTGTTGTTGACTTAACATTCCACTTATAAATAAAGTCCTTCATTGTCTCCTCTTTTATTGAATTCAGTCCCATTCGAATCCACGAGGGGGAACTGTTTCCTTCAAAGAAAGATGATAAAAATCTTGCTCGTGTTGATAATACTTCATAAAATCCAGAAGTCTAAGTCCTCCCAATTTATAGTCCCATGTTAACTTTTTCAGTGCAATTCTTGGTACTTTGTTATTCCATAGGAATTGTTTTATGCAATTATGTAATAATTAAAAAAAAATTAGTACAGTAGGCAATGATTGAAAAAGATACTGTCTTGGCAATACCTTCATTTTTATACAATCCACTCTTCCCATTGATATAGTCGGCTGATCTTTCCATTTCTATAGATCTTTTTTTCTAGTAGAGGAGTATAATTAAGCTTATTTAACTTTTGTAAATTATTATCTGTCAATATTCCTAAGTATTTAATTCCATTTAAATCTACTACCTTTTTGGATCTTTCATAATCAAAGTTCTGCAATGATATTATCTCACTTTTATCCATATTTATTTTATATCCTGATATTCTTCCATGTTTTTCTAATATAGTTTGTAATCTTCTTAATGATTCACCTGGGTCAGAAATATATAATAGCACATCATCAGCAAATAAACTAATTTTATGTTCTTCTTGTCCAACTTTGAACTTTCCTGGCTTACATTTGAAAGGGTCCAAATGTAAGCCAGGAAATTATAGACCTGTGAGTCTGACGTCTGAGGTGGATAAGTTGATGGAAAGTGTTCTGAGGGATGGCATTTACAAATATTTGGAAGAACAGGGATTGATAGGAAGTAGTCAGCATGGTTTTGTCAGGGGTAGATCATGCTTAACAAACCTTATAGAGTTTTTCGAGGGGGTTACAAAAAAGATTGATGAAGGGAAGGCTGTGGATGTTGTCTATTTAGACTTTAGTAAAGCTTTTGACAAAGTTCCTCACAGGAGGTTAGGAAAAAAGATGGGAGCATTAGGTATAAATAAGGAGGAAGTGAAATGGATTCAGCAATGGTTGGATGGGAGGTGTCAGAGAGTACTGGTAGAAAATTGTTTGTCAAATTGGAGGCCGGTGACTAGTGGAGTTCCTCAGGGATCGGTCCTGGGTCCACTATTGTTTGTTATATATATTAACGATCTGGAAGAAGGGGTGGTAAATTGGATAAGTAAGTTTGCAGATGATACAAAGATTGTTGGTATTGTGGACAGTGAGGAAGATTACCATAGCTTAAAAAGAGATATAGGAAAGCTATAGGAGTGGGCAGAGAAATGGCTGATGGAATTTAATATGGATAAGTGTGAAGTGTTGCATTTTGGAAAGGCAAATCTAAATAGGTCATATACATTGAATGGTAGACAACTGAGGAATGCAGAGCAACAAAGGGATTTAGGAGTTATGGTAAATAGTGCCCTCAAAGTTGATACTCAGGTAGATAGAGTGGTGAAGAAGGCATTTGGAATGTTGGCCTTCATAAATCGGAGTATTGAATTCAAGAATTGGGATGTTATGATGAAATTTTACAAAGCATTGGTGAGGCCAAGTTTGGAATACTGTGTGCAGTTTTGGTCACCGAATTATAGGAAGGATTTAAACCAAATAGAGAGAGTGCAGAGAAGGTTCACGAGAATGTTGACAGGATGTCAGGGTTTGAGTTACAAAGAAAGGTTGAGCAGCCTGGGGCTTTTTTCTCTGGAGTGTAGAAGATTGAGGGGGGATTTGATGGAGGTGTTCAAGATTTTAAAAGGGACAGAGAGAGTCAACGTGGATAGGCTTTTTCAATTAAGAGTGGGGGATATTCAAACCAGAGGCCATGGTTTGAGATCACAGGGGGAAGATTATAAGGGAAACATGAGGGGAAATTTCTTGACGCAAAGGGTGGTTGGGATGTGGAATAAGCTTCCGGCAGAGGTGGTTGAAGCAAGGACGTTATTTACATTTAAGGAAAGACTGGATAATTACATGGAGGGGAGAGGATTGGAGGGGTATGGACCAGGTGCTGGTCAGTGGGACTAGGAGGGTGGGGATTTATTCCGGTATGGACTAATAGGGCCAAACTGGCCTGTTCTGTGCTGTATATGGTTATATGGTTAATATCCGGATCCCTTATAATCTCCGCCAGAGGATCTTGAGCTAGGATGAATAATGCTGATGAAAGGGGACACCCCTGTCCACTCTATCTACTTAAGGGGAAAATAGATGATGTTTGGTTATGAGTTATAATTTTAGCTTCTGGCTTATGACAAAGAGTATTTTAATCCAATTTATAATTTTTCTACCTCCTCCAATTGTTTCCATTGTTTCGAATAAGAAACACTATTCTAATCGATCGAATGCCTTTTCTGCATCTAGAGAAATAGTTGTTTGGATTCAAATTTGATTTTACATTTGAATAATCTACCGAGGCTCTTTGAAGAATGCCTTGTGTTTGTGCAGAATCTTTCATATGTTGCTGAGTCCAAATATTTTGTCTACGGTACTATCTTTTATAGACTGGTCGTTATTGCTTTGTATCCAAATTTGGCATTTGATGCTGTGTAGCAACTTGCCAGAAACAGCAAATAATAAATAGCTATTAATTTTGTTTTGTTCTTAGTTGGAATAGGAAGGCAGACTGGGTCACAAAGCCTTCTCTCTTCTTTGAAGAATGTTATAGGATCTCATGTATCCAATCGAAGAGATTGTAACAATAGTGGACAGATTATTAGCTTTGGTTGCATTTCCACTGCAGCACTTGAATTCATTCAAGCAATATCAGCTGGCTGTTGATAACGGCAACTTCATTTGTTCTGAATGCTGAGATTTAAAACTGCACCATATTTTGTTGCAGCTCTCTGCGTCCTTGTGAGAACGCATATCATTTCCAATTGAGTATAAGTTTACTAGCTTTGGATAATTATCAGTTGAGTAGAAGGTTGCAGGATCATGCTTAAAACTAGCATTTGAGTTCACAATCTAGATGTTCAGTTCAAGTTCAGATTCATTGTCCAAGTACATGCACGTAATCACATACAACCCTGAGATTCTTTTTGGGGTGGGTAGAATTTCTACTTATTGGAAGTATAACATACATATATAAAAAGAGAGAAATGTAAACAAAGAAAGAAATGTTTAAAAAAACTCCAAATACTGTAGAAATAAATATTCAGTCGTAATTAATGTGCAATGTAAGAATCTATTAATGAGTCTGAGTCTCTTGTTCAGGAGTCTGATGGTGGAGGGGGAGAAACTGTTCCTGAACCTGGTGGTACAGGTCTTGTGGCACAATACCTTTTTTCTGATGGTAGCAGTGAGAACGGAGCATGTCCTGGGTGGTGTGGAACTTTGATAATTGCTGCTGCTGCTCTCCAATGGCAGCGTTCCATATAGATTTTCTTGATGGTGGGAAGAGTTTTGACTGTGATGTACTGGGCTGTGTTTGCTACCTTTTGCAGGCTTTCCGTTCAGATGTATTGGTGCCCCTGTACCAGACAGTGATGCAGCCAGCCAGCATACTTTGCACTACACATCTGTAGAAGTTTGTCAAGGTTTTCAATGTCCTACCCTCTGCAAACGTTTGAGGAATTAGAGGTGCTGACGTGCTTTCTTCAGGATGGCATTAGAATGTTGGGTCCAGGAAAGATCCTGCAAGATAGTGACTTCCAAGAATTTAAATTTCCTCACCCTCTCCACTTCTGATACCCTCAATGATCTCTGGATTGCACACCTTTGGTTTTCCCTTCCTAAAGTCTATAGGAAGCTCCTTGATTTTGGTGACATTGAGTGAGAGATTGTTAGTACACCATTTAGCCAAGTTTTCAATCTCCCTCCTGTCTGCTGGCTCTGCCCCTTTTCTTTCAGCCCACTTCTGCATTATCATCAGCGAATTTGTAAATGGTGCCGTGTAGTACTGAGCCATGCAGTCATAGGTGTAAAGTACGCAGTTGTGTGGTGCTCCATTGCTGATGGAGATTGTAGGGGAAATGTTCTTGCCAATCCACACTGATTAGTGGTGGGCAAATCCAACCTAGTTCCACAGTGGAGCACTGAGGATTAGATCTTGAAGTTTGCTGATCAGTTTTGAGGGATTGATGTTTTTGATTACCAAACTGTTGTCAATTAAAAGCATCTTGATATGTGTATCTTTGCTGTACAAGTGTTCCAGGATTTTTTTTGTACAGCCAGTGGGATGCCTTTGTCATAGATGTATTTGATGAATAGCATGCTCTCAATATTTATTCATGGATATATGTTCCCTTTATTTTAGGATCAAATCTACTGGGATGACTGGACACAGTTGAGCATCTTCAGAGCCTACAAGCATGATGGCTCAGGCATGGAAACCCTGGTTACAGGTTTGACTGGAGTAATGGATATGAAAGTGTTCTATAAGGGCAAGACCAAAGGTAATGCCTTTCAATAAGTTTCTGGATGTAGTCTTTTCACTCTGTTCATATAATCAGAATTCTCTGCCTGTTTGTTTGCCTGCAAAATATGTTCAATGCCAAATTATCTTTTATCTCAGTGGTTTTGAAACTGCCCCTCTAAACTCACATTCCACTTGAAGCAATCCCTATGCCATAAGTGCTCTGTGAATATTAAGGGATTGCTTAAGGTGATATGTGAGTGGGAAGGAAATATCTGAAAGCATGTTTTCATAACTCCAAATGACAATTTTTCTCAAGCAAAATATTTCAGTAACAATTGAGTCAAGAGCAGTGGTTCTCAGACCACCTTAAGCAATCCCTTACTAATCACAGAATATTTATGGCATAGGGCTTACTTAAGGCAGAATGTGAGTTTAGGGGGCCAGTTTCAAAAAAGCATCAAAAAAGATGTAGATGAGATGTTGAGGTAAATTGTAGCAGAGAGAGTAAATTATTATTGGACCATCTAGTTTTGTCAAGCAAGGTTAGATTTGTGAGGCTGAGGAAAATCATTGGTGGGGGGATTAGGAGATATCCAAGTTCCTGATCCCAGCTAATTGGGGATGGGGATTAATTTAAAAATTTTAAATTCAGCATACAACATGGTAACAAGCTCTTTTGTCTCAGGAGCCTGTGCTGCACAATTGCCCAATGACACCTGATTGACCTACACCCCTGGTATATTTTTGAATAGTGGGAAGAATCCAGAGCCCCTGGGACAGACAGTATGGGATTCGAACCCGAGTCCCAATTTCTGGCACTGTAAAGGCGTTGTGCTAACTGCTACGCCAATCGTGTCACCCTAAGGGTGAGGAACTTTTTAACAAAAAAAAAGGAATCTCCAAGCATGCAGATTACTCTGCTTCTTTGTTAGCAGAATTAGTTGCAGGACACAACAATTTTCACCAGAGTTGTTGAAGGAACTCAGCATGCATGAGCTAAAATGGTCATTCAGTTTTTTGTTTTGAAACATTTGACCGACCATGAATGCCGTCTAACCTGCTGAGTTCCTCCAGCAATACTTTATTTGCTCAAGATTCCAGCATCTGCAGATTTAATGTTCCTGTTCTTCATGACACTTTTCAAGCAGTTCAAAACAGCTGTAATAGCATCGACTCAATCCATGACAAGGAATTTATCAAGCATTTAATAATTAGTCACTAGTACTTGCATAGTGACTTGTATGTAAGAAAATAATGGTCTCAAGATACACATTATAAAAATAATGAGAGGTAGTGATAGAGGAGGTAGTCTTTTTCTCGCCAAGATGAAATTGTCAAATACTAGATTTTATGGTGAGAGGGGAATGTTTTAAAGAAATTTACAAGCACTTTTTTTTTAACACCATATGTATCTGGAATGTGCTGCCAGGGGAAGCGGTCGAAGCAGTCGCGGCAACAATGTTTAACGGACATTTAGACAGGCAGGGAATGGAGGGATATAGAACATGTGCAGGCGGATAGGATAAGTTGAAATTGGCATCATGGTAGACACCGACATCGTGGGCTGAAGGGTCTTGTTCCTGCACTGTACTTTTCCATGTTAAGGTACTGCGCAGAAGCATTATCAGGAAAAAAATTAGAACCAAGCCAAAGAAGAAGAAAAGTCACTGAAAGTTTGACCAGAAAGGATGACTGTTTGACAGAAGTTGAGGAAAGAAATGTCAGTGTTTGGATGTTATGACACCTTGGTTATGAGATGAATAACCACAAAAGAGTCCACTGAAGATTGTCACACTCTCCTTCATAAAAGGGTGAATGTATACATTTATATTTAATGTTCTAATTTCTGGAGGTGTTGAAATTCTAGCTAATGACCACCACGAATTAGAGAAAATTCAATTTTTATCACTTTTACACCTAATGGTCATG
Source organism: Narcine bancroftii (assembly GCF_036971445.1). Lineage (NCBI taxonomy): Eukaryota > Metazoa > Chordata > Chondrichthyes > Torpediniformes > Narcinidae > Narcine > Narcine bancroftii. Next base: position 106,555,745 of record NC_091476.1, on the reverse strand, counting down.
AGTAACTCGTAAAGTAATTTGTATTACAATGCTACAACATTGGAATTGGAGACCACATTGAAATAGGAAAGACAAATGTGTGCACATCGTTCACAGCTGAAAAGCAAAATCATTCTGTGATGTCTAGATTTACACCCTCAAATTGTTTTATTATCATTTTTCCTGACATTTCTAATTCATTTTAAAGGCAGCAATTCGTGTGTACACAAGACCTGCAGTTTACTTTGTCTTCCTAAACCTAATGGAAAAAAATGTGCCTGTCCCGATGGAGTGAAGAGCTTGGTTTTGCCATCTGGGGATGTTGGTTGTGAATGCCCACATGGCTATTTTCTCAAGAATACTACCTGTGTGCGACAAGGTGAGTGCCTTTACCTGTAGCCAGCAATCACATGGGAGGATGTTTTTTAAAAAAAAAAAACCCCAATGGATATAGGTACAAGCGTGAAGGAAGTGTTTTAAAGGGACCTGAGGGATACATTTATCGCACAAAGATTAGGAGGTGGTAGAGGCAGAAACATGCACCACATTTTAGAGATTTCCTGTCACTCTGCTCTGTAAATGTGCTCTTGTTCTATTTTATACAGCTGTATGAATGTTAGAGTTAACCCCCCCTGGTAAACTGCTTGTAGGTTCCCTTCTGATTGTGCCAGGTATAATGTGACAAATAAACTTATCCTATTTGCTGTTTTCCCTTAATGCCCTCTTAATTTCTTTTCTCCTGTATCCGCTATAAAGTGACTTGCTCCTTACTTATTTCCTATACCTGTCACACACTTCCCTTTTTATCCCTGATCAAACTTTAATATCCTTCATTATTAAAGTTGCCTTTTCCTCACTCTTGTGCGGTACTGACTTGGAACTCTTACTACCTTGTTTCCAGCTGCCCTCTGCTTTCCTGCTGTTGTTTGCCCACTCCCATGAGGAATAATCTGATTTTTTTTTTTCCCATGACTATTTTGAAGTTATACATTTAAGAATGACTGTTTTCAGAATTCACTGCCTCAAACCTCTTTGTCTCAGTAATCATCCATATGTTCATCAAATTCTGGCCACCACTTCATCCTCGATTTTAATTTGGCTCTCCAAAAGCTGTGCCTTCAGTGCCGTTTCCTCAAGCTGTGCTCAGATCCCAATCTTTTTGCCTCTTTTATTTTTAACCTTTTAAGATGTTCCTTGAAACTTTTTTTTTAACCAAGTTTCCACTGATTTTCCCCAATACTGTCTGATTTTCTCATTGCTGTGCATGATTAATCCTCCAGAATGATTTTGTTTGTTAATGGCTCTATATGAATGGATGGTAGAGGCCATGCTTGTAATGGACTTCTTTTATCACATTATATGCAAGGGTGTTCAAGTCCAAGTATTTATTTGTCAATACCTTCTGAAATTAGAGCCTATTTGAAATGACCTTCCACCATCCATCCCCTCCCCCACGACATTTCAACTTGGCTTTGATTCAAAGACGCTTTTAGGTTCATTTTTATTGCATCATAGAACATAATTGCTTGCCGAACCAGTACGGATGCTCCAATGGGAAGTGTATCAGCAGCATTTGGAAGTGTGATAATGATGATGACTGTGGCGACTACAGTGATGAAAAGAATTGCCGTAAGTACTATATATAGGGACTGCTCCCTCTGTGGCTCTTTCCTCCACTCATCCTTTCCCACCCCGGCACCTTGCCCTATGGCATAAGAAGAGCCACACTTGCACCCACACCTCCTCGCTCACCACCATTCAGGGCCTCAAACAGTCCCTTCAAGTGAAGCAACACTCCCCTTGTTCATACCGTCGGAGTATGGCCTTCTCTCCATCAGAGAGACTGGGCGCAGACTGGGAGACCGCTTCGCTGAGCACCTTTGCTCCTTCTGCATCAGTGTCCGGAATCTCCCAGTGGCCAACCATTTCAAATCTGCGTCCCATTCATGTGAATGTCCATGGCGTCATGTACTATCCCACCAAGACCACCCATAAATTGGAAGAACAACACTTGATTTTTCGTTTTGGCACTCTCCAAATAGATGGCATTAACATTGACCTCTGATTTCTGCTAATGTATTCTCCATTCTCCCTCTCCCCTTCTCTTCTTTCCCTTAACTCTCCACCCCATTCCCTCTCAATTACAGAGCCATCCCTCCTCCCTCCATTAACTGCCTTTGGGATTGTGTCCCTTCCCCCCCCCCCACCATTTTATTCGGGCGCCTGCCAACATATTTCCATACATTGATGAAGGGCTCAAGCCTGAAATGTTTGTTCTGTATCTTTGTCTTTGCTGAGTTTCTCCAGCATTGTTTTTACTTTTATCTGAATTTGTTACCTGATATATTTAATGTAATTTTCTCCCACATAATGCTACCTAACAAATTGTTCCCACAGCTCAATTGAGACATTGGGTTGCAGCATAATCTCTCGCCTATTTATTGTTAACCCTTTTCATCTAATATTTTTACGATACTGGTGTTGCTTGTGAAAGATGTTACCTTGTTTATTTACTGTTTTATAATTCTGTGCATTTTGCCCTCCTGTTGGTGGAAGACTCCAAATTTTTAGTCTTGTGATGTGCAATGCATGGGTTAGTAAACATGAGGACCTTTTATCTATTTCACAGCCACTGGTGTTTGTGACCCCAATTCTCAGTTTAAGTGTCGATCTTCAGGGATGTGCATTCCAGCAGCGTATATGTGTGATCAGGAAGATGACTGTGGGGACAATAGTGATGAGGAGAAATGCAGTAAGTTATCCCAAACCTTGATCCACACTTTCTGAATAATGCTTGTCAGTGATTCTGCCAAATCAGAAATGGTTGAAAATTCCATGGAGGGGGAAAGTTGAAATTGCCTAGAAAGTCTTTTAAAAATCTTAACTAACAAGCTTGCAAACCTTGCAATTGTTCTTTTTTAAATTGAAATTAGTAAAGTAAAAATCCTTTCATCAGATCTAACCTAATACAGACTTATGAGCATGAAAGCAGGGAATTCTTGCTTCATTGTGGCCCATGAGGAGGCCTGTGTTGGACCACAGACCTCAATTGTGGCTGAACAGTTGCCATCGGCTTATGATTGTTTCTGTGGGCACCTGTGTTGAAATACCAATCCCAAACTTGCTGGTTTTTGTATGGGGAAATCTTGGTATTTCCTTGCAATATGTGCCCATTGTTTCACATTTTGTTGGACATTCCTTGTTTTTTTAAAACCTGTCTCCAGCAGAGGGCATGCAGCAACTTCTATCTGATTAATTGCATCAACTGAAATTGTTTCCTGCATGGCCTATTAGGGTACTTTTCTGTGATTCCAGATCTTCCATACGTTTGTGGTGAGTTTGGTCAAGTTTTATGGAGGGATTTTGGCATGAGTCCAGTTGACTGGGCCATCTTTTGTATTTCAACTCAGTATATCATTAAATCAAAATTGTATCCTCTCCAATGTAATTTAATCTGTTTTAAAGAAGAAAAGAAATTTGAATTCAAACAGTTGGAGGTTAATTATTACCCCTTTTTCTACTGGCATCCCAGTTAATTGACCGTGTAGTGTCTCGGGATAGGAAGTCATTTGTGCTGTTTCCACTGGGCCACCTTAAACCAGGTCACTGACTGCTTTTCCACTGAACACAATTCATCCCTGGGGATCAGAGAGTCTACCTTTGAATGGAATGGATGGAAGTTGTCCTTTTTCCACTGGCTCAATCAGCATGCCGGCGTCAGCTGATGCCAGGGATGTGAGTAGGGGTAGAGGCCATTAACTCCCAGCGAGATTTGCATCAATTGTTGTTGGCGTGCTGATTGTTTTCCTTTTCCACTGGGCCCTTAGCCAGTTAATTCCCCATTAATTCCTGGGACAAGGTACCAGTGGAAAAGGGGCTTTGATCCTTCCCCAGGTATGATAGTTAATGTATCAACTTTCATGAAGATTTTTGTTGAGAAATTTCCTAACCTAGTTCTTGATCATTAGTAACAATTTTTTTTTTGCATATTAACTTTGTGAGAAACAGTTGATTCTTGGTAACAAAAGGAGGCCCTTTGGTATTTGGTCTTCATGTCAAAATGAGAAATGTCAAAATAGGTTCTGAATTGTAATATGTTCTATTGCAAAAATATTCTTTTACATTTATTTATTGGATTCAACCTCCAAGTGGCGATCTGTAAACTGCAAGAATTTCCTTTTTATGTTTAAGGCATCTAATCTCTGGTGCAGCAATGTTGTCCCTTACCTTTTCATTACCCACAATCAGCTTCTTGGCTTAAATTAGTATGTAGCTAAAGAATTACAAAAGTTTACATTGCTGCTCTTCTATTCAGATTGTTAAATGATTTTAAAATGTCAAATTATAACATGACCCAGATATGTTGAATGAATCTGTGTATATAATTGATTTTTTTTTTCTCCTTAAAACCCCTACAGTATTGAACAGTTGTAAGAATGATGAGTTCACTTGTAATAATGGCTTGTGTATTCGCATTTCTTGGAAATGTGATGGGGACAATGACTGCCGAGATTGGTCAGATGAAGTGAACTGCACAAGTAAGTATCTACATATTTATTGTTGTGAACTTGCTTGTATTTAATTTTTTTAAAATGATGCAGCACATTGCAGTCATTGATACCCGTCCCACCCAATTACATCCAATTAACTTATCAATACTGTATACTTGGATGGTGGAAGGAAACTGGGAAAAACCCATGTAGGTCACAGAATTGTTAAAAATCCAACATTAAATAACTTTTTTTGACTGTAAAAAGTATGTAAAAATTTATAAGAAATGCTATTAAAATTATTGACACTTAAAATGAGGAAAACGAGAACACAGAGTGAAAAAAATGACTCAGAGACAACAAGCAAGCTTGGAAGAGGTGAGGCCTACCTTTGAATCAGAGCCTGGGGACTCGATTTTGGCCTTGGTGCATCCCCAGCGACAGCATCTGCATAGAGTACAGTTGACTCTGGCCCTGGAGCACTGGGCAAGATGGCACCGGAACCCGAAGATGTCCTCTTCCCTACCAGGAGGATCAAACGTGCATGCGCGGGACTCTGCACATGCACGCTACACAGTGTATTCCACCCCTCCGGGGGGTGGAGGGGAGGGCTGACCTCTCTGGATCCAGCAACCCTGGATCGTCAAGAGAGGGTCCCAGAACTCAGGGGCAGATGGAGTTGTCATCTCGATCTACAGAGGAGGAAGAAGGAGACATCACTGGAGGATTTGAAGAGGAAGCTATCTCTTTACCTACTGAAGAAGAGGAAGATACAGTAATGTATCAAGGTGGGCCTACTTCTAAGCAGTCAGGAGGATCTTTAAACAGATTGAGGCTACGTCTAAACAAATGACCCAAAGCTTTTTATCAATGAAACATCAATTTATTAGTGTAAAAGAAGAAATTTCAACTATGAAAACTGAGGTGGCAAAATCTGCAAGAGTGGTGGATAAAGTAAAGAAGATTGAAGAAGGACTTTATGATTGTCATGACAAAGTTGAACAATGTAAAGAAAAAATGAATATGATGGAGGATTCTTTTACTGGTTGGGAAATTCAAAGAAATGAGTTATTAAAGAAAATTGACATTTTGGAGAACCAGAGCCGTAGAAATAATGTTAAAATTGTTGGACTCCCAGATTTTGAAGATTTGGACCCAGTACAGTTTTTTCAGAAATGGATTCCTGATGTTTTGAGAAAGGAATATTTTCCGAATGGACTGGAATTAGATAGAGCTCATCGAACACTTAGTAAAAAAACCTCTTCCTGGCCAACTTAACGCTCTATTTTAATTAGATGTGTGCATTATCAAGATAAAGAAACAATTCTGTGTTTAGCAGTTCAGAATGCGAGAAAACATCAGGGTCCTTTGGTGTTTAAGAATAGTAGAGTTTTTTTTTTGCAGTCAAGTCATTATCAAATGCTGGAAAGAGCTTAATCTGGCTAAAGCAGTTTTGTGGAAGAAGAGTTTGCCTTCAGATATCCAGCAGTGTTAAAAGTTTTCTATGGAGAGTATCAAACCCAATTTTTTTTAGTGATGAAGCTGAAGATCTGGTATTTGCTAATTCTTTGCCAGATAATAAACAGCAAAGAAGTCAACAAGGTTTTTCTTAGCATTCGCAACCAGTTCAAGAAGGGAAGAAGAATGGAGTGCAAAAAGTGGAACAGTGTAAATCAGCTGAAATTGATATTGATGATTATCAAGTTCACAGAGATTTGGAAGAAACTTATCATACTTGAATTGTTTTATTTACTGTATTTTAATAGTGTTCTGTTTGGGAAGGGTGGTATTCTCCTTCCAAAGTCATTAGTCACTTAGTGGCTTAGGTCACTTCCCGTGGAGTAGAGGGAGGTAATACTGTGGTAGAGTATTTTTTTGTGTATGGGGGGGGGGGGGAATAGAGTTATTTTTTCCTTTTGGGTTTTTTTCTTTTTGCTTTATTAAGGAGATGAACATTGTATTTCGTTAACAGTGGATTGGGACTTCACTACACGGGGTAAAGAGGTTTTAAGATTTAAATAAATAAGCTGTCTAATTTAATATTTGCAACATTTAATGTTAATGGGCTCAATAACCCAATTAAAAGGAAGCAAGTATTGACTTATATTAAAAAATTTGAAGTAGATATTGCTTATTTACAAGAAACTCATTTAACTGAAAAGGAACATCATAAATTGAAAAGAGATTGGGTTGGTCAAGTTGTTGCTTTGTCTTTTAATTCTAAAGCAAGAGGAGTTGCTATTTTGATAAATAAGAATTTGTCATTTTAATTGGAATCTGTATTAAAATTTAGTTGGGATCTTGGACTCTTATGAATATTTATTCACTGATGTGGATGATGAAAAATGTATACAAGATTCTTAATTTGTCACAAGCATATGATAAAGTTATGATTGGTGGTGATTTTAATTGTTGTTTGGATCCATTGTTAAATAAATTTCCGAAAACAGAAACTAGAACTAAAATGGCAAAAAAAGTATTAACCTTAATGAAAGAAATTAATTTGGTTGATTATATGGAGAAAACTAAATCCTGAAGAGAAAGATTTTTCTTTTCATTCATTTCAATATGATTCTTATTCTAGAATAGACTTATTTTTTTATTACACAATTACAAGGTCAGGTAGTAACAGCTGAGTATAAAACTAGACTTATCAGATCATTCTCTTTTATTAATAACATATATAGGATCAGAAAAAGTGGATATTACATATCAATTGAAATTTAATTTATCATTAAAAATGTTGAGTTTTGTAATTTTGAGGGATCAAATACAGCAATTTATGAAATAAATGTAAATTCTGTTAATAACAAGTTTATAATATGGGATACTGTTACAAGATCAAACCAGCAACCACAAAGAAGGCATATCACACAGGGGTAAAGATGAACAATTACATTATTAACAAAAATTCACCTTCAAACTTTAATTCAAAATCCCCCCCTTTAATTACAATGCCCACTGGTTACTATGCAAATTTCTATAGTGGTGTAAAACTAATAAATTCCCCAGCCTAAATATAACATATGCAATTAAAGTCTAAGTTATATTTCCAACCAGCCCACAGAAAAACTTAGACACAAAACACACAAGACTCACAAAACTTTGATCTCAACCGAAGCAAAGATCATAAACAAAATTCAGTTTGTTTGGTAAACTGAAGCCATAAGATCTTAGAGAGAGAGAGTGAGAGAGCACAACATTCGAAGTTGTCTTCTTGAGTTGCTTGCAGAGAGAGAAACAATGGCTCGGTCCGGATCCTTCTGGCTGCCTTCGGAATGTTCATCCCTTTTTGAAATCCCAACATTCTAAACTGTCTCCCAGACAATGACTCATGTTTTGGGCCTTCTTCCACTCCACAGCACCCCCAGTGGTGGTTTGTCGTCCAAGTCCAGAAATTTTTAGATCATTTTCTGCACATGCTCAGTCCATCTCCCACTCTCTCAGCAGTCCACTTTCACCTTGGCTCTCTAAGGCTATAACTTTTCAACACAAAACCACACATAGGTCAATACACAACACAGAACTCTGTTTCAATACTTTGAAAGCATATTTAAGAGGACAAATTATTAGTTATACTTCTAAAATTAAGAAACAACATTTAGCTAGAGTAAATAAATTAGAAAGGGAAATAAGAATCTTTAGAGAAAGATTACAATGGAATTCAACAGAGGTTAAAAACATATAATTGGTTAATAAGAAATTACAGTATTATTCATTACAGACTTATAAATTTGAAAAATTACTACAAAGAACTAAACAGAAATATTATGAGTTAGGGGAAAGGGCTCATAAAGTTTTAGCTCGGCAATTGAAATCAGAACAAGTATAAAAGAACGATTCAGATATTACATATAAACCTCAAGAGATAAATAATGTACTGAAGGAATTATATTAAAAAATTGTATACTTCTGAGGCTGTTGAAGATGAAGTTAGGATAAATAATTTTTTGTCTGATCTTCAATTTCCTTCATCAACTAATAAGGAAATTAAGGAATTGGAGACCCCTTTTACTCAAAAGGAGATTATACAAGCACTTAAATTAATGCCTAATGAGTAATCTCCAGGTGAAGATGGGTTTACAGCTGAGTTTTCTAAGAAATTTCTATGTTTATTGATACCTTTATTGATTGAGGTTCTTAAACAAGTTATGGAAATTCATTCTTTACTTGATTCTTTTTCTCAAGCTATTATTAGTTATTGTTAAGAAAGATAGAGACCTTTTGAAAGCATGCTGTTATAGACCTATATCTTTGTTAAATGTTGATTATAAAATTGTAACGAAGGTTCTAGCCAATAGATTATTTGATTTATATACATCAGGCTGGATTTATTAAAGACCATTATTCTGCTGATAATATTACAAAGTTAATTAGTTTGATAAATATTTTGCAGGAGATATCTAATTTAACAATGGTTTTATCATTAGATGCTGAAAAAGCATTTGATAGAATGGAATGGGGATTTTTATTTAAAGTATTGGAAAAATTTAAATTTGGACCAGTATTTATTAGTTGGATTAAAGCAATATATAAAAAAAAAAGCCTATGGCTAGAGTAGTGATATCAAATGGGCAGATATCATTGCCGTTTATATTGGGGAGGTCTACTTGACATTGTTGCCCTTTGTCACTGGCATTGATTATTGAACCTCTGGCACCTCTGGTTAATAAGACAAGATAGTAACATTAAAGATATTAAAATGAAATCTGATGAGTTTAAAATTAATTTATTTGTGGATGATGTTTTGATTTATTTAATGAAACCAAAAGAATCTTTGAGATTTTTTAATGACAAATTTTGAACAATATGGAGTAATAATTGGTTATAAAATTAATTGGGGAAAAAGTGAAGTTATGCCATTAATTTAAGATGATTATATCCCTTGTAAGAATATTGTTACAATTAAATGGTCAGATCAAATTAAATATTTAGGTATTAAAATTGATAAAGATTTTAATCGTTTATATGAATTAAATTATTTACTTTTATTTTATAAAATTAAGAATGATTTAAATCAACGGAAAGATTTACCAATAACATTAATAGGTAAAGTTAATTGTATTAAAATTAATATTTTTCCTAGATTACAATATATTTTTCAATCTATTTATTGTAAAGTTCAACAATTTTTTTTTAAGGCTTTGAATTCTATAGTTAGGAAGTTTTTATGTAAAAATAAAATGCCAAGAGTATCTTTACAAAAATTACTGTGGAAGTATGATTTAGGAGGTTTACAACTTCTGAATTTTCAAAATTATTATAAGGTGGCACAATTAAAATTTATTAATAGAATGTTTGATTTGAAACTCGATTGGTATGGGCAGATATTGAATTAAATCAAATTGAGGGTTCAATTTGTGTATAAATGGAATTTGAAGCTGTTACATAAACATAATTCACCAATTTTGATATACTTAATGGAAATATGGAGTAAGATAAATGAAGAGATAAGTACATGTGGTAAAGTTTCTATGAAGACACCTTTGTATCAGAATAAACTTTTTCCTTTTACGGTTAATGATCAACTTTTGAAAATATGGGATCAAAAAGGAATTAAATTTGTACAGGAATGTTATGAAGCAGGTTATTTTATCACATTTCGAAGAATGAAGAAAAAATGTGAAATACCATTGAATACTCTCTTTTACTATTATCAAGTTAGAGCTTTGTTGATGGATCAATTTGGGAAATACTATGAGGTTGCCCAAACAGACTCATTTTGAAATTTTAATTATGGATGGTAGGAAAAAAAGATTTATATCAGAAACGTATGCATTATTATAGAATAAAATGTTTAAGACAGATTTACAAAAATCTAGGTTAAAATGGGAAAAAGATTTAGGAATAAAAATTACTCAGGAGGATTGGAGAAATTTGTGTAATGATTGTATGACAAAAATTGTGAATGTAAGATATATATTAGTTTATTATAATTTATACACCAATTATATTTGAATCCTGAGAAATTAATGAGATATAATTTACTTTCTATGGATTTATGTTTTAGATGCTAGAAAGAAAAAGGAACGTTTTTACATTGAGCATAGTTTTGTGAAAAGGTGAAAGTTTTTTGGATGTGGTTTAAGGAACTTCTAAAAAATGTTTTTAATGTTAAATTCCCAATGGACCCATCAATATTTTTGTTAAGTAATATTAAAAAAAGATTTGTTTGGAATTGATTAAATACATTTCAAATAGCATTTTTGAGATTAGCATTAGCAGTTGTGAGAAAATATATTGCGATTACTTGGAAAAATGATATAGAGTTGAATTTACTTCGATGGCATAAAGAATTGAAATCTTGTATACTATTGGAAAAAATAACATCATTTACAAGATAATAATTTTTTATTGGGAAGTTTGGAGCCTTTATTTTGGACTACATGGGTTTAAAATTTTGAATACTTCTTCCTTGGTGTGGTGAAATATCTCAGTCCACTATATTTATCTATGTCATTATAGTTTACATCTCCTTTCTTCTTTTCCTTTTCTTTTTAGAAGGGATAGTAGGGGGGAGTTTAGGGGTGGTTTTAGTTAAGGGGTATACAAAGGGGGAGATTTTGAGTAAGGGGGATAGAGGGGTTTTTCTGTTATATGCAATGTAGGCTTATTAATATTTTGTATTGTGTTTATTAACTTTATGTATCATGGTTTTTAAACTTTAAATAAAGTATTTTTTAAAAATGGGAAATGTACAAAATCCTTATGGACTGTATGGATTTGAACCTGGGTCACTGATGCTGTAATGGTGTTGCGCTGACTGCAATACTAACTGTGCAACCCTTTTATTTGTTGTAGATAATTTTAAATTCTTCTCAAGAAGAGTGATTTAATTTGGAAAATGTTTGAATTGAGTCAGCTTAAAAACAAGTCTAATACTTTTTTTGTTTTTCTTTAAAAAAAAGTTTATTTCTAGTTCATAGTTCATGGATTTGGTTTTGTATATTTCACAACAGCTACAGCTTCCAAAATAAAGTAGGAAAACCAAAACTCAGTGAGAGTTAATCTTTTTGTTTGAAAGATAAATGTAATAAAGTTTATGGTTGTTAAATTTGTTAACATTTGATTTTTTTTTGTTTCATTGTTAAAATGACCATACTGTTGTACCTATGGATGGGTTATGAATTGATTGGAGTAGAGTGTATTTTATTTTTAGTTAGATAAGTTTACCCTGTTGTGACAATGAGAACCAGAACTTAGCATGATCACATAATTCAGATTTCAGATTTATTGTCAGAATACACATGACATCACATACAACCCTGAGATTCTTTTTTCCTGCGGGCCAGGCAGAATTACCACTTATTGGTAGTGCAAAAAAAAACTACACAATGTATACATGGAAACAAATAAAGAAATGTAAACAACTGTGCAATACAGAGAGGAAAAAAATAACAAAAAAAGTGCCGAGTAAGAGCCCCTGATCGAGTTTATTGTTGAGGAGTCTGATGGTGGAGGGGTAGCAGCTGTTCCAGAATCTGGTGGCGTGAGCCTTGTAGCACCTATACCTCTTTCTTGATGGTAGCAGTGGGAACAATGTGTGTGCTGGGTAGTGTGGATCCTTGATGATTGCTGCTGCTCTCTGACAGCAGCGTTCCCTGTAGATGTTCGCGATATTGGGGAGGGTTCATATAGTGTTAGAATGTCAAGGGATATTAAAAGTTGGATAAAGAGAAAAAATGGGAGCACATGACAGTTGTGGAAAGTTGATGACTGTGGAGATCCATCAAGAATATTTAAAAAAAGGTGGGGGGGGGGTTGCTTAAAAGGGAAATTAGGAAAGCTAATCACTGGCAGGATTAAGGTAATTCTAAATATGTCTATAGGTATATTTAGGGCAAAAGAATAACTGGGAATAGATAGGGCCCTTTATTCATAATGGGGACAATCAGTGTTTGTGGAGCTTAAGCTCTAGGTAAGGTCCTAATGCCTTCTACTTTTGAAAAATTGTATGTGTCTAGAATGCATTTTTCTTGTAGTATGGTGCAGAGTGAAATGCTTTGTCATCTCTGGAAGTGTTTATAAATGTATTGCTAATTTTATGGAACAATCAATAACACAAACATTTTCTTTAGCAAATAAACACACCTGTGACCCCAGTGACTTTACATGCAAGAATGGTAACTGCATCCAGCACGGTTGGTTATGTGATGGAGATGATGATTGCTTCGATGGCACTGATGAAGAAGTCAATCTCTGTAGTAAGAATCCTATAGATGTATTCATATCTTTTTGTTTCTTGAACGTAGATAAGATAACTAACTAAAAGGCCTTTTATTTGTGTCAAAAACTGAGACCAGGTTTTTTTTTTAAACTGCTGAAGTAAATCAAGCAGTCAAAACCAGATTAAGAGTACCTCTGACAGGAAGGCATTGTACTAATCTCAAACATCTGTGATTTCTGTGCTAATGTATTTGGGTGGAAGAGAAGTGAACAGGAGAAAAAAATTGCAAAAGTTTTAGGCTGACCAAAGCACAAAACATTAACCTGGCCATTATTTGTATTAAAAATATTGCAGACTTGTACAAGAAAGCAAATAATTTAGAATATTACTGACTGCTTGTATTTAGTTTTATTTAGAAAAATAATCTTAATGCCTATATGTCATTGGGTTATATTGGCCTTGCATTTATGGGATGAATTTTAGTCACTGATTGGTATTTGATGACCTTTGAATTGTTTGGAAGGACATTCCAATTATATGTGGTACAACATGGTTGTATGCACTGCAGTTCATTGAGTCAACTGCTTTGTTTTTGGAAAATTAGAAATAAAAGTTGACCGTGCTCTTTTATTTCAAACGTCTCTTGATGCATTGGCTTTTCTTCCCCATTGTATGCTGTCTTCCAGATAAGACTGGTTGTAATGGATTTAGATGCAGCAATGGTACATGTATTGGGATGACTGGACGTTGCAATGGTGTGCCAGACTGTTTGGATGAATCAGATGAGCAAAACTGCAGTGAGTACATCTAAATTTTTCAAGTAAAACACTTTCAGCTATAAGTTTCAACTGTATACCTCCAGCACATTTAAGAAGAGAATGGCATGAGTTACTTAGGCATAGATGGTTCTGGACAGAGTGCTGAACAATGGGATTAATATGGAAGGATGTCCAGTTGTGGGGGATAGATGAGTTAGGAAGACCAGACTGTTCCCATGCTTTACAATTGTATGCATTGGAGATTGGAATTTCAATACCTTGCATAAGGTTGCATTGAAAAGGTCGACATATAATACATACAATTGCGTATTAACATTTTGGCTGTGTTAAAATTAAATTGTCTGAGTAATTAATTGTTGCAGAAGTAGAAACGATTGGGAAAACCTGTTCAAGGTGTTTCTTTCTTTATTATTATTGTTAATATTAAACAGGTAATCTTTCTTCATGGGAATTTCAGTTTTACTCAGATTTGTATGTGGGATTCTATATGATTTTTATATTGCCAAATTCTTGTAGTACTTGCTTCTCTGTATATTGTTACTGTATTCCAAAGATTCAGGTGACTACACTGTGATAGTCTTTCCTCCCTCCTTCCTTCCCTATTATAAATGCCTGATTTAACATTTATAGAATGTCCCAGGCAAATTGCATTTCTCACTTCCCCAGACATGAATTGAAAGATGTTTGATTTATTTTCAAATGACTTGCGGTGACTTTCTGTGCATAAGTTATATAAATTAAAGTTGCTTTTATGTTTAAATATTAAACTTGAATGTTATCACAGTTCTTTCTCTCGTCTTTACCAGATCCGTTGTGCTCTCAGTATTTTGAGTTCGCTTGTAAAAATGGACACCAGTGTTTACAGAAAACTATGATCTGTGATGGAATCCGACAATGTGACGATGGTTCAGATGAAGATCCAAATTATACACATTGTATGTAGTATGTTCTCTTCAATAATACTATATCATATTAAAACTATCTAAGGCAAAATCTGTAGAAGATCACTAGATAATAGAATTTATATACAGTAAAAATCCGTGTATTCTGGAATTCAAGCACCCAGCAGCCTCAAGCAACTAGCAAAAAAAGTCGTAGAAAATAAATGTACAAAAGTTTAAAATTGGTGCCCCTAGTAGTTAGTTCACCAGTCATGCAGCACGCAATCTCAAGCAACCAGAGATTCGCTTAACCAGCATTTACCAATCCCCAGAGGTGTCGGATAATACCATGTGGTCAAATTGGGTCACTTTTTCTGGGAGAAAAGAAGTTGATCTTCCTTGTACCTAGTCCTTGTGACTATTTCATATGTAGGCCTTGTAACCAGATATGAACTGACTTTTTAAAATTTGGATAGCATTATATTCCTGTTCAGTAAGCAACCTGTATTAGAAGAAGCAAGAACTGTAATAAAATGACTGCCTTTTCATTTACTTGATTATTACAAATTGGTGGGCACTTAAGTCAATTATAGAGTCCAGCTTGCTGTCCTAGCTAAGATTAGTGCAATTAACACAACAGGAACCACTTCTAGCATATTTTCATTTCACTGGCTTTACAGCAGTCAATGCATCTGCAGAAAATGTAGAGAAGAGCATAACTGTAGTAAAATTTTGGTTGTGAAATTTTTCCAGCTTTTTTAAATCCTGCATTGAGTTGCAAATAAATGTCTCTCATGGAAAGATGCATCCATACAGACTGTATGCACATGCCATGTCAATTCCAAGGCTATTTTCACAATTGACTGTAATCTACAACTATGCATGTATGTACGGTATAAGAATCATTAAACTCAAACCAAGCATATCCCAGAAAACCAAAGATAATTGGTAAAATACTGACTGGTGTCAGTATTTTGAGTATTTTGAGTTTAAAGAATGCATAGAAAATCTCAGAAATAAATGTGCCTTTGTTCTCCTGTTTGTAATGTTGGTCATGAAAAAAATACTGAATCATGAGTTTTCTCAGCCATGGTTATAACTAGTGGACTACAGTTAATTCCTAACATGAAAACAAAAGATAGGTATTTAAAAATAAATTAAGTGGGGGATTTTGATAGGTTGACAAGTGGAAATCCACAAAAACTTACATTGAGTTTTTTTTAACTTTTAATTTAAAATAAACTTTCAAGTTAAATTTAAAAAAAAAACAGGTTTATTCTTTATTAATTATGATCCATCTTCCTTATGAACTGCTGTGTTTCCAATTCAAATTTTAGGCACAAATAAACAATTCGCAATGGTTAATGATTTATTTTGTGTCAAATTATAGGTGCTTCCTGAGATAAGTGTGCTATTCAGTAATCTGTGGAGAGCTTGGTATTTGTTTAACTAGGACTCCCCTATTTTTTTCCATGTCTATAGAGGTACACAAAGCTCATTGGCTAACAGGCATCCAAGGAGATTTGAGATTTCTGTCCGTTTTCTATGATGAAGCTCTTGCACCAGAATGGAATAATATTTAGGTAGTTAGTTTATCAACAGAAGTGACCTGGAATAGAGTGGACAAGGCAATTCAAAATTATTGAGCTAAGAAAAGTCTACAAACTCTGTGATTGTAGTTTACACAAAATTGCTGGAGAAACTCAGCAGTGTTCTTTATGTAGCAACAGTAAAGATACACAACCAACATTTTGGCCCTGCCCTTCATCAAGTAGACAGGCACGAATAAAGTGATGGGGGAAGGGCAGAGAGGAAGGAGCACAGGCCCACAGTCAAGAGTTCATAGGTGAATATGGATGGGAGGGCACAAGAGAAAAATGTTAAGTGATAGGAGAAGGGGGTGGAGAGTTGAAGGAAAGGAGACAGAAGGATGGGGAAAGAGAGGGAGATGGAGAGTGGCCAAATGGAAACCGGACAAGTCAATGTTAATGTCATCTGGTTGGAGAGTGCCCGGATGGAATATTAGAACATAGAACACTAGAGCACAGTATAGGCCCTGCAGCCCTTGATGTTGTGCCAACTTGTATATTCCTCTCTTTTTCTTTCATCCATGTCCCTGTCTAAGAGTCTCTTAAATGGCCTTCCAGGCTATAGCCTTGTTGCTATACTCCTTCTGGACCACCTGGAGAACGAAGCCTTGTATTGCCAGGTTGCTGTTCATTGACTTCAGCTCAACATTTAAATCAATCATTTCCCAGATGCTGGTGGAGAAGCTGTCAAACACCCCTCCCCTGTAACTGGATCCTGGACTTTCTAACAGGAAGACGACAGTCTGTCCTGGTTTGGTAGCAGAATATTGAGCATCGTCATGCCGATCACTGGCACACCTCAGTGTTTACACTACTGATCCATGACTGGATCGCCAGATCCAGCTCTAACATGGTCAAGTTTGTAGATGACATAACAATAGTCGGCCTCATCAGCAACAACGATGAGTCGAACTACGGAGAAGAGGTGGAAATCTCGTGAAATGGCACGAGAGTAGCAGCCTGAGTGTCAATGTGGACAAGATGAAGGAGATGATCATGGACTTCAAGAGACCAGGAAAGACTACCCTCTACTACACATCAACAACTGTAGTAGAGCACCAACTTTCTTGGAGTTCACTTAACTAGTGACCTGTCGTTGACACTCAACATCTCCGCACATGACAGGAAGGCGCAACGGTGACTGCACTTTCTGAGAAGACTGAATTGGGCAAGGCTACCAGCCACCATTATGTCAATCTTCCATAGGAGCTCTATCGAGAGCATCCTGGCCGGATGCATCACAGTGTGGTACGGTTGCTGCAGAGAAATGGATCAGAGGTCAATCCACAGGACCAAAAGAGTGGCCGAGAGAATCACTGGAGTCTCCTCACCCCCACCATTGACATGATCTACCAGGATCGTTGTCTGAAGAGGGTGCACAAAATCATTGAGGACCCCTTTCACCCTGCGCACAACATCTTTCAGCTGCTCCCGTCGGGGAAGAGTTGCAGGAGTATCAGAGCCAGCACCACAAGGCTGAGGTACAGCTTCATCCAATGGGCAGTGGAATGCTGAACAACCAAAGGAACTGCTTACATTAAACATCAGAGACTCATTTGCACAAAGCAATATTTATTTATTTATTTTTATAGCTATTATTTGTCCATATGTCTGATTGTATGTCTGCATGTTTGACCGGAGAACATTGTTTCATCAGGTTATACTTGTACAATCAGATGATAGTAAACTTGACTTGACTAAGAGTTGCTTAAATGTCCCTAATGTTTCAGCCACCACCACCACCCCTGGCAAAGCAGTCCAGGCACCCACAACTCTCTGTTTAAAAAAAAACTTATCCCTGATGTCTTGCCTAAACTTTCCTCCCTTCACTTTGTACGCATGTTGTCTGATGTTTGTTACTACTGTCCTGGGAAAAAAGGCAGTGGCTGTCTATCTAATCCCTGCCTCTCATAATTTTGTAGATCTCTAAGTCACCTCTCATTCTTCCTTGTTCCATTCCTCCAATTTACAGATGGAAATTTACAGGATTACTGAGCCAGGCATGGAGGTTGTCTTTTGCTGGCTGTAGGTTATTCAGTAAAAAATAAAAATAGATTAATTTTCCAAGAGACATTATGTGGCAAAAATGATCTGCAATGTGGCTCCTGATACTGTGTGTTGTTTTTAAATTGACAGGTTGTCACGAAGTGAGAATATTATCTATTGAAACTTGTATTTATAGGCCAGATAGACGAGTTCAGTCGAACTTGTGATCCCTTAAGTTTCAAATGCTGGAATGGAGTGTGCATTAGTATGGAATGGAAATGCGATGGAGTGGATGACTGTGGAGACTACTCAGATGAAACAAATTGCAGTAAGTTGACATTGTGTGCACTCTGGTGGTTGGTGAGTATATTATGCTCATTATTTTGTTCATCAAAGGTTAATTATTTACTAAGTTTTCCAGCTATAAAATCCATTATTAGCTTTGTTTACAAACTAATTGCCTGATGTTACCAAGTGGGTAAATATATATTGGCCCAGCAGTCAATGGCTTTGAACCATTGATCAAGAAGAGAGAGACTGGATGTCATCATGACATTGGAAAATTTGAATGGAAACAATTAAATAAATAAATAGAAAAATATGTTTTACCATTAAACTGGCAAATTTGCTTTACAACTGACCCAATATCCTTTAAGGGAAAAAAATCTTAAATTTCTCTTGCCAAATTTGTCTACCAATATAGTTAACTAATTGACTCTCAAATCAGACAATAAGGGATAGACAGTAAAAACATTGCTCTGATATCCCCATCACCTGAAATGAATACATTATGCAGTGTAAATCACTTTTATTTCTTCCATTTGTACCATGTTACTGAACTTGTTTTTTTTAGAAAAAACTTAACAGATACAAAGTAAAAATGCAATGCTGGAGAAACTCAGCAGGGCAAACTGTGTTCTTTATAGATCAAAGATAAAGATAGTAACCAATTTTCAGGCTTGAGCCTTTAAAGGTAGGGAAAAATGTGGACAGGCATCAACATTGTCTGCCTGCCCACATATTGTCTATACCTTGATGAAGGACTCAAGGCCGAGATGTTGGTTGTATATCTTTACTCTGTCAGGTACATTGTTTGACCTGTTGTGTTTCTCCAGCATTGTATTTTAACTTCAATCATGGTGTCTGCAAACTTTCATGTCTTTCTTCTTAACCAGTTACAAATATATTTTTGAACCTCTGCAGGATATCCGACTGAAGCACCTTCTTGCATGAAGTATTTTCAGTTCAGTTGCCATAATGGAAAGTGTGTACCAATATGGTGGAAATGTGATGGAGAGAATGACTGTGGAGACTGGTCTGATGAAGATGGATGCCCTGGTATAAACAAAATTAAATCTAAATATAATATTGTGATGTATTTTATGGACAGAATAACCATGACTGATAACAAAATACGTATGTACTGTTTTTATCTCTAAATCCTTAGTATGAGAGTAGTTTATAACATTTAAGTAATATCTAGATGAATAATTAAACCACCCAGGCTTCAAAGGCTATGGTCAATGGATAGAAAGTGGGATTAATACTGATTGATGTCCATTGGTTCATGTAGACATGGTGGGCTGAATTGCCTGTTTCTATGCTATCTGATTCTGGGTGCTGATTTCAGTTGTACATTTACATGTAAGTTTAATAAAATTTGGGGTTGAAATGAAAATGGACATTTTCATGCTCCAATTATATGAAATAGAGAAATAGAAAAGAAAAAAGAAACAAAATTTAAATATAAAAAATTGAGCAATTGTATATCATGGATAAGGAATAAGTTTGGATATCTGCACCACCTTTAAGATCCTTACCAACCCTATTGAAGCCTCATTGGTAGCATGTAAGATTATATCCAGGTAACATTTTAGTTGGAGGTGATTTAATGGTTACTGGAAGTTCTTCTAGTGTCTTTGGGTGTGACTATCTTGTGCAGCTTATTCTAGGTTTACCATTGACAATGCAACACATGGTATATCACTGAAGTGCCTGTTGATTTTTTTTTATATAAATGCACATGCCTGCTTAGAGGATTAGGGATTTACAAAAAGAAAGTGATGGTTTTAGATCTGAAACTACGTAATTGATTGCTAATTGTAACAATGCGCTCATTATTACTATTAACTTAGTCTGACTTTTAAAATGATTTCCTGCTCAAAAGCCAAAAAAGTTACTGTTTATAACTGTTTTAGGTTCGATTCCAGTTCCACACACGACTGAAGTTCCTTTGAGTTGTGGTCCCAACCACTTCAGATGTAATTCCGGGGGATGCATTGTAAACAATTGGGTTTGCGATGATTATGAAGACTGTCAGGATGGTTCTGATGAGGAAGGTTGCCCAACTTTTTCAGGTAAGTACAAATTGTAATGGCTTGTCTGACTAGATTGCTTAAATCATGTCTTTAACAGAGATAACTTGCATGGAAAGTACTGGTGTTCCTTTTGCGTCTCTCGGTGCAAACTCTGATTTGGATGTATCTGTCACCATCAGTAAGTGAGGTACACCATGAATTTCATTACCAAATATCACACTATTAATTTTCATCAGAGAGAGTATAATTTATTTGTTGTATTAACTTTTTGTCTTAGTGCAATCGTAGTTGATTTGTGAAAACTGCTTTTATCTATTGAATAAAGATTATTGGGTTTTGACTAATAGCATTAAAAGCCTTGATCATACAATTGCATTTTATATTGATAGCAAATGGAACAATTGTTTCCACCACTACATCTCGGCCAGCTGGAAGATGCAGCAATGCAGAATTCTCTTGTTCTCTAAGTCATAACTGCATTCCCAATTGGAAACGTTGTGATGGTCACCAAGATTGTCGCGATGGATCAGATGAATTCAAGTGCCGTGAGTACTTCTATTAACATGCAACCAAGCTATTGTTGTTCAACAAAATAAGATAATTCTTAAAATATTTCATACAGAAGCAGTTAGTGGCTTAAATACATTAGTTCAAAGACAAATTTTTGTAACTACCATATATTTTGGCATACAAGTCAAACCCCGCCCCCCCCTTACACTGAATATATTTTTGAGACCTTAAATTCAGCTCAAAATCCAATCTGTGCTGATCTGGCGTATGTCAACCCTTGAAAAACCAAAAACCCCAACTGCAAAAGATTTCCATTGAGATCTTTATTGAAAACAACAACACAATTAGCACTCTTCAAAATCACTATCATTGTCTGAAAACAACAACACATTTAGAACCCTTCAAAATCAATCTCACTATTATCTGAAGCAAAGTTGGTGGCAAGCACATCCATACTCTTACTGATTAAACAATAATCATATGGGTCCCATTCTATATCTGATGAGGCGGTTTCAGCTTCGTTGTTAGTGTCCCACAATAAATCATCTTCCGTGCCATCAATTGCACAAGAGATACTGTTTTGTTTTTTTTTTTTAAAAATTTTATCACAGTCTCTACTTTAACTTTGTCCCATACCACAAAATTGCACAGCACATCAAGTGATACAGCACCCATTGCCCTGCCATTTTCTGCACTCAACATCCATGTATTGCATGGTCTTTGAATGGCTTGTTCAAGCAAACATCGAGAGGTTGCAATATAGATGTCAAAACACTGGGATAACCACTATACAAGTATTATGTAATGCTAATCTACTTTTAGAAGTCTCATTTAAGTGGTTACAAACCATAGACCAGCAAACTCTGTTCTTTGTGTAAACTGCCTGGCCGCCTGTTTCACACATTATCTATCCATAGTTTTACACCATTTTTATTCATCCATCCTTTTTCATGAAAATGTACAAAAATACCTGCATGGAATTTCATTTTCCGTTTAATTTTGCATTTGAAGATTACCATGGGTCTTAACTTTGTCCTGTCATCTGTGCACAATTGCACCACGGTCCTTTCATGGCCTGTACTTCTGGTTTCCACTGTTTCAACTCCTTTCCATTCCACTGTTCTATTGCCTATCATGTCAAAATTTCTGGGGGTTTCGTCCATGTTTCCGAAATTTGCCAATGAAAACTTGTGTTTCTGCCGGTTACATATAATAAACTGGTGAAAAATTACAACTTTATGATCAAGATCTTTTTGTTAGTTTCTGTGCAATTTTTGTTTTTTTTTGGCGTAATTCCAGATTTTTCCTGGTCGTGAAACAATTGTACCAGCCTACCGTAGGCTCTAGATCATCGCTAAGATCTCGGTGTGACTTGGCCCACTGCAGTGCAAATATTCTTTATTTTATTTCGGATGACTATGTAGCAATCTTGCCTCTGTTCACATACCGATTCCACAACGTGATTTTCCAACTCTGGACAATGAGGGATTCCTTTTCTCAAAGAACATTGCCCTTTTTGGTATATTTCTTAAAGTCTCTTCTTTCTTCCTCCAATCTCTTACCAACTTCTCATGCACATCAAATTATCTTTCAACAGAACAGTTGCTGGTTTTCTTTGCCATTTCTGTCACTTTCAACTTAAAACTCACTTCATATTTTCATGTGTTGCATTGTGTTGATGGACCCTCCATGATAGCAGTCACCTCCATCCAACGCCCAGCAGATCAATCAGTGCAATCTTTGGGGGTCGACTTATACACCTGTGAAAGGGACACTTCAGGCAGCCAGAAAATGGGAGTAAACTTATACATTGGATATACCATTAAACCCTAAAAATGAGGCAAAAAAAAGGGGGGGAATTATATGGCGATATACAAGGTAGTTACATTCTCTTCTCAATTACCAATCTTCACCCTCCGTCACAGAGGAAAGGTGTAGTTTGTTGTAAACTCCTTCTAGTGTATTTTCAGGTTCAAGTCTATTTTATCACCTGACTATACATATACATTCTGACAACCGTGTTTCTCCAGACCACAGTGCAAACAATACACGGCACATATTAATCACCTAGACACATAGATAATAATTTTAAAATAAATGCTTAGAAATAATTTGAGATGATTTACTCAAGGATACTGTTAATCAATCTCATATCCTGTCAGATATTTCCCTGCCTGGCAATCTTGATTTTGATACTCTTGCACCTCCTCTTGATGGTAGTGGGTCAAAGATACTTATGTGCTGGATGGGAAGGGTCATCTCTAATTCTTTGAGCTCCATTTAAGCAATGCTCCTGTAAATACCATCATTAGAGGAAAGGAAGACCCCCGTTATCTTCTTGCCTGTTTTAACGATCCTCTGCATTGACTTCTGGTCCAATGCTTTGCAGTTGCTATTACCACCCAATGTAAAAAGATGGGAGCCAGTGGCCTTGCCTCCTCAGCCTCCTTGGGAAATGTAGGTGCAGCTGCATCTTCCTGACTAATGAAGTGGTGTTGTGGTGCCATTAACTTGTCGTATTTAGTGTGAATCAAAGGTAAAAGAGGGTGAAAAGAAAAAAATGATGTGACAATGTTGAAAATTGACTACAATTTTTGACCATCTTGTGACATGGAAGTAAATTGGCTGTTTGATCTCTTTGTTAGGAAGCCATATAGTCTTTAACAATCAGAGCAGGCTTTTTATTAAATGTAGAAGCATTTCTTTATTGTTCTCGGTTAAGATGAGAAAGTTTCAAATAACTGGGCATGAATCTTTCAATCAGCATTTTTAGTTTGATGAAGGATTTTACTCGAAATGGGAGTGATTTCTCTTTAGTACGCATATTTATTGTTTTATTTTGTTTAACGTTTTCTAGCAATCAATCGGTATGATTTAATTTTCAGCTACCCATCCTCCATTACTCTGTTCAAACGGGACAGTATGTGACGATGGAGAGACCTGTGTAAGCCTACTGGAACGATGTGATGGATTTCTGGACTGCTCTGATAACAGTGATGAGAAGAACTGCTCAAGTACGTAACCGATATAAATTTTTTAAGAGGTTGTGGGGCAGCATCTAACTTAAAGTAACTGATGCTTTACCGTTATTTGAGCTAGGAACTGAAGAGCAACTCTAAGATTTAACAGCTTTAGGTTGTCTTGGGGTTATGAAAACTGAAACTAATCTATTGGAAGCATTTTTCTCAGACTGGTTTGCTAGTTTGTATGTTGTTATAACTCCTTGAAAGTATATTTTACTTTTTTTAATACTTGAAATTATATTTATTTTACTGCCTGATATCCTGCTGTGGAGTAGAAGTTTTAATTTCAATGTTAACTACAAATATTGCATATAATATCATGAATGACCCATAAAACCCATTATTTGACCAGTAGGTCAAAAGTAATCGAAAGAATGACCAAATCTGACCATAAAGTCTGTATTTGTCCTGAAGCACTAAGCAAAATATATAATGCTGGCATATTGTATTGTTAATCCATTTTCAGAGCTGGCTGTGAATTGTAATCCAAGTGGGAATAGGACTCCTGCTACCTCTTGTTTTCCCTGTCCAAATGTGCTTGGCAGCAATTTTATCCTTGCAGTGTATATGTAAATTAAGGACCAGGCTTTAGCACTTTAAAGTATTAAGGGTTATTATTCAGTAGATGTTAAGCTTTTCATGTATATTACACAAATGTCTATCCTCCACGATCATACTTGTGTCATCAGTTTCTTCTGTAACTGATTTTGTAGCATAAAACAACAAATTAACAAACTAAACAAACTCATTCAGAGACTCGTTTAAAGACTTTGCATATTATTGAATGTATTTTCTGTATTGCATAGTTTGCCCTTATTTGAATATTTTATTTAAAAATTTTAACCATACAAGCTTTCAAATATTTCAAAATACAGATCTAATATATTGAATATCAAATACATAATACTCAGCACCCCTTCTCCCTGCAGTCCCAAGATAAAAAAAAGTACAGTTAAATTTTCAAATAGAAGAGAAGAAAGAAAGGAATAGAAATAAGAATGAGAATCAACTGCTAAAAGTGTTAAAACCCATCTGGTCTAAAATTCATATTTATTTCATTGCTAATGGGGTTCCACACAGGACTTAAAGGCTAAGAACAACATTTAGAAATGTAACTTTTTTTCCTTAAATTATATGTAATTTTCTCGAGGGGAATACAGCTGTGCATTTCCCCACTCCATCATTCCAAACTCGGGTGTGAATCAGATTTCCAAGCAACTGCAATATATTTTCTAGCCACTGCTAATGCAATTTTAACAAATTCTATCTGGTATTATACTTTCCTTTTTTGTTTATTTTTCACTCTTCTGTGGAAGCATCTTTTCTTGAGTAGTTTTTTTTTGCACTACCAATCAGTAGAAATTTTTGCCTCGCTTGCAGGTTATATGTGATTTCATGTATATACTCTTGACAATAAGTTTGAGCATTGAAAATGTGTAACTGACCTTACTTTCCAGCAAACTTTTTTTTCCCCTGCTGTAGTAGCTTTCTCCAATAGTGAATTTAAACAGATGTGGGAATGACAACAGAGCATCAGAGATCTCAATGAATAGACCAATATCCCATCTTCTTAAATGAATGGGTAGAGAGAGGAAGAAAGTGAAATGGTGGAAGCGGTTAAATTTAAAGTCCAATCTTGTACACAAAAATAGGAGAAAAAGTCAAGATAGAGAAGGAAAAATGGGAGGAAAGGGAAGAAAATATTAATTTGACACTTAGAATTTTCAATAATGAGTTCATTAAGGAATGAGATTAAATATTTAAGATTGGACATTTTTGAGCTTGATTTGGTTCTGTTATTAAAAAGGTACTTAATAATTATGGTTTGTGTTGTGGAGACAAATTGAAAGGAAAATGCCAGTGAGCTATCTGAAGCACTGCTGAAGCTATTTTTAAAAATGTTAGCTCAGCATCTAACTTGTACACAAATGAAGTGAATGTTTTGATGTTACAATACATGTAGTATGGATGTACACCAAACTTGCCATAAAAATTAAGATGCCTTTCTAACCAAGACCCCTTTAAATTCCATGATTACTGAATTACTGCCAAACAACCTCCAGCCCTGACTATTAACATCAACAAGTGTGCAGTTTCAGTCCAGTTGGTTTCAATATTTTTAGTTCTGAAAGAAAAATAATTGTCTCATTTTCCTCCCAGTCTTTCTGGCTCTCCCTATTTCACCTTTATTTGACATCAGATTCACTGTTCCAACTTGAACTTTCTTTGTTTTACGCAGGTCTTTTAATGATTTTTCAATGCAGTACGTCAAAGAGAAATACAGAACTAGCAAAAATTTCTGCATTCCAAAAATTAGCTGATGTTTTTCTACATTCACAATAGCATGTGACGTTAAGATGACTTTCTTTTCTACCAGGCTACTATCCATTGATATGTTAGTACCTGTCTGTTCTTCCTTTACATTTTTTTCTTTTATTCGTGCATGTTATGCAAATGTCACAGCTGGCATTTATTGTCCATCCAAGGCATTTTTCATGGAGTTGTCAATTATATTCTGGGTCTGGCCTCTCAAAATGTAGTGTGCACAAGGATCACAGATTATATTTCCTGAAGGCTATTAATGACTAAATGCTTTCTTTTTAAATGGCAAAGCTAATTTCAAAGATTATATTTAGATACTAGTTTTACTTTGTTCCCATCTGCCATGGTGGATTTGAACTGCTGCCTCCCAAATCAATAAACCAAGCCTCTGATGCAAGCAGCTTAGCAGCTATGCTATTTGCACACCTCCAAACTATACATTGAAGTATGGTGTTTTGTCAGCTTTTTGACAGGATTCTAAAGACAAATGAAAATATTGTTAATGCAGTTGTAAACAGCATTTATTGACATTGTACTTCATTGTTTAACTTTTTGCTCTCTTTAAAGTGCTGGTACTGCTAAACCTGATTAATTTGCCAAAAGGATTAGCCCTCCCTTTTGACCAACATTCTGTTTAATCATCATTACCTTTCACATTACCTTTCTGGATTTGTTCTTCCCCTGTGCTCTATCTTAAGAAACATAGAAGATAGGAGCAGTAGTAGGTCATTTGACCCTTCGAGCCTGCTCCGCCATTCAACGAGATCATGGCTGATCTTAAAGTTCAGTACCCCGTCCCCGCCTTCTCTCCGTAACCTTTAATACCCTTATACTGAAGAAATAGATCTAATTCCCTCTTAAATAGATTTAATGAACCTGCCTCTACTGCCCTCTGTGGCAATGAATTCCACAGATTCACCACCCTCTGGGTCAAGAAATTCCTTCTCATCTCGGTCCTAAATGGTTTGCCTATTATCCTCAAACCATGGCCCCGGGTTCTGGATTTTCCCATCATTGGAAACATCCCATCTGCATCCATTCTGTCCAGTCCTGCCAGAATTTTATAGGTCTCTATGAGATCCCCTCTCAATCTTTTAACTTCATTAAAACATTTGAAGTCTGATGTACTGATGTGGAATTATAAACCCCTTTCACTTCCTATAGATATGGTCTGTCCTGTTCATTTTTAGTTGTGTTTCAGGTTTTCAATACTTGTGCTTCTTTGTTCTAGGGATTATGTTAGTATTTCCTCTTGTATAACTGTACAAATGTACAGCCATTCGATAATCTGTTGAAATGCTCAGTAAATGGAACTTGTGTTGTTTTTAACATAAAGGTGACACTACAGTTTACAAAATACGTAATCTCCGTTGGTCATCTGATTTTAATGGTGGAGTTTCTTTAACGTGGAATAAGCCAAAGAATATGAAACCAGCTTGCATCTACATTGTCTACTTCAGGTATTAATCCTATTAGACCTTATCATTGCTATTATTTATTTTCACAACGTTAATTTCTAGCTTGTAATCAAGTCCAAATAGATCATTCCTATAGCACATTACAAATTGTAAGCTTTCCTTTAGTTTATGCCTGTTCTTCTATTAATATAATTAGGTGAGGCGTTAACTCTGGCAGACGACTTGATCTGATGGTTTATCTCTACTCTGGTGAACCTCTGACATTTATTGTTCTGAATATTTTAGTTTTAACTAGCAAAACTAGAAAATATCATTGATTATTAACATATTTGTTTTGATAATAACAAAATGGCTGTCACATATATGCATGATGTGGCCAAGATCCATTTAAAATGTGATTTTAATTTGAAATTTGCTTTTTGATTCTCCAAATGAATTACTAAATGAACAGCATTAATAAGGGCTGATGCTTAGTGTTGACATTTAAAAAAAATAAAATTAATTGATTTACATGAAAGCAGGTTTTTTTTTGATGGTCTACATTCCTGAAGATACACCTCCCTGATGTGCCCTTTAAGAAGAATCCCCCTCATCCTCACAGGCCTCCACATCCAACATATCATCCTTGGGAATTTCCAGCTCTTACAACAGGATCCTACTACCAAACACATCTTCCCTTCTTCGCTCTGTCAACACCAGTGACAGACTTTGCAGTAGCTGACCATTTCACTTCTGTGTCACACTCCTACACTCATGTCTGTCCATGCCCTTATGTACTGTCTCACCAAGACAATTTGGAGGAACAACACCTGATTTTCCATCTGGGCACTCTCCAAACAGATGGCATTAACATCAACTTTTCAAGTTTATGCTCCCCTTCTTCCCCCTTTCAGTTCTCCTCCCCCCTATCTATTCACCTAGCCTTCCATCCTTCCCTCCACCTATCACTTCCTGCTTATATGACCACATCTTCCCCCCACCCACTCTTTTGTTCAGACACCTGCTGACATTTTTCCATACCTTGAGGATGGGGTCACGCCCCAAATGTCGGTTATGTATTTTTACCTTTGCTATATAAAGAACACTGCTTGACCAGCTGAGTTTCTCCAGCATTGTGTTTTTACTCTATTGCAATATTGTCATTTTTATTAACTACTGTTTTAATTGGACAGTGGAAGGTCTGTGATAATTTTTCATTTGAGATGTTCACTTGGTTGGTCTTCCAACATAAACAGGAATGATGCCTGGTGACACCAAGTGATCATTGGCTTATAATTTTACGTACAAATATCTGGAAAGGATCTTGAACCCAAAACTAAACGACTTGGGTATGCATGCTACCAACTAAGCCACAGAGGTGGGGGAAAGAATAGTTATACTGATGAGCTAGAATGCATCTTCATTCAGTCATTGAAATTGTGGGAAAGTTGATAATATGTGGGAAAATACCACAAGGTGATAGGGAGACAAGGAAGAGAAGAACCTAGAAAGAGGAATAGCATCTCTAGTATCACACCCTCTTTAAATGGAAGAATTTGAAGTCTTTTTAAACTTGGAAACAAAGGAGGACTGGAAATATACAGCAGATCAGTTAAACTCTGGAGAATAAGCATTTTCATTTGGTTGCTATAGCAACAAAATGGCGGCACTGACAGAGCTGCTATTAGCAGCAGCACTGCCAGTGGTACAGACCTGGGAGAGCGGAGATACAGTGCTGCTCCGCAGGGTCCTACTGCCATCAGCTCTGCATAGGCTTTAATTGGCCTATTAAAGGGGCTGATGGTGCTTTTTATAAAATCCTGCAACCATCGGGTCTGCGCCCAAGTTGGCAGCACCTTTGCTGGGCGTCATACCACAAGGGGTTGTGGAATCTAGCGGAACAGCGAAATGGGGAGTACAAACCCCATTGCGAATGAGAGCATAGAAGATCTGACAGGACAGTGACCATGGCACTGGACTAGTAATGGGCTCTGTGGCTAAGGTTCCACACAGGCTGCTGGCAACTGGCCCTTGGAAACTGGTACCACATCAGAGATTTGAGAGAGCGCCAAAGGCAAGAAGTGCTCTCAAAGGGCCTCAGACACTGAAGACTTCCACAAATCTGAAGATTTGAACTGGTGTTTGTGCAGCTCCAGGAGCACTGGAGGTGCTATTGCCAGGGAGAAAAGTTGAAATATCAGGTATATTACATTTTAATGTATTATTTTGTGAGAATAAAAGGAACCTTTTGAACTCTGAATAAACTATGTTCATTTTAGTGTTAGCAATTTTGAGAACTTGACCACGTACTGTTGGATAACTTCTTTTCTCTGTTAGTTTGATAGGTGGGGAATGGAAGCACTTGGAAGCTGGCAATAAAACTGCTATTATAATAAATGTAATGAAGCCTGACACAACTTACCAGGTGAAAGTGGAAGTGCAGTGCCTAAATGAGGTCCACGAAACACACAACATTGTTATAATACGAACACCCGAAGGCTGTAAGTAATTTTGATTTCTTTAAAAGATTTCACATTCAAAATAAATTGATTTTACACCTCTCGTAATGTAAAGTGAAGTTGGATTGTTGACCAATTTCTTTTGCCTGGTGTCATCCATTGGAGAAAGTTGTGCCAAATGTTGTTTGCTTGGATCTTTTCTATGTACAATTGAAAATGATTATATTAGCTTCACAAAAGAGCTGTAAAGTAAATAAACAGGCAGCAGTTTAAGTTGCAGGTATTCACGTAATTTTTATGAACCTAGCTAGAGGCACACTTTGCTAGTGGGCAAGTTCTACTCAATTGTTCAAATGCATAGGTGCATCATTTTACAAAGGAAGTCTTGTGCTATTTTCAGTTCATGTTTCCTCCTAATTTTGTTTTGATCCTGTGACCTTATGATCCAAACTGAGATCTGGCATGGTATTTTTCTATCTATTTACATGCTAATAAAAGTGGAGCCTGAGAAAGAAGTGCCAATTTTTTGATTATCATTATTAATTTTGCTTGGTCCTGCAACTTGTGTAGATGAAGGGATCAAAGTTTGTTTAATTATTATTTTTCTTTTTTATATTTGCCATGTTATGATAGTCTTTATTTAAAGTTCTAAATTTTGTAAAAGTTTCTTCATTCAGGTCAATGTTCTTGGGCACTTCGGAAAAGCATTGCTATCTGACCAACTTTTGTACATGGAAATTACAAGGGATAATCGCAAATTTGGTCAAAGTCGATTTTAAAATCAGAATGCAAGAAGGATTGAGAGGCCAAAAACAAAATCCAAGAAAACAGTTTTGAGCTTAAAGGTGTAAGGTTTTGCAGAGCTGTATGTGATTTTAGGGTTGGGAATCAAATATTAAATGTTTGGGTGGAGATGTGAAATAAAGGCAAGATCTCCTGAACTTATAATCTCTAAATTACTTCCAGTGCCATGTGTTAGTCCATATAGGAAAAGGAGAGGGCAGATGAATATATGACTAAAGATGTGGTGCAAGAGGGAGGGTTTATATTTGTGGATCAGAGGGAAAGGTGAGATGTATAACAAGATTGGTTGAATCTGGACTGAGATGGATACAGAGGGGTATGGTAAGGGGAAAAAAGTTTGCTCGAATTGAAGGGTTGTAATTAATTTTTCAGGAGCTTTGGACTCAGGTTAGGCATACCACAAGAGATAAAGAAATAGAAGCAGCTAAATGGTCTTCAGGGACCTAGAAGGAATGGAAGGCTGGTTTGCATATATTTTAATACAAGTAAGACCATGAACTGAGAACAGTAATTAAAATGTGGGAATGTGGTCATGTTGCTACCCCAGAAAGGTGCTTGAAAGATGGGCAGGTGTGATAACACCCTAGAACCTCTGGTACAGGCTGGTTTTGATAGAGGCAGTGGCATTGGATTGTAATCAGAATATCCTCTACAACAGTAAAAAGGATATTAGCAAAGTTTATTCAAATAGAAGCCATGTGAATAGACTTTGGTAATAAAAAGGGGACAATCATTTTGTTGAGGGTGTTCTATAGGCCTCCAAATAATCAGTGGAAGAAAGAGCAGATGTGCAAATGGCTCACATAGCTTTTAAAAATTATAGGAAATAACAGTAGAATAATCAACTTCCTCAATGTTAACTAGGATCACCTTCATGTCAAAGGTAAAAGGGAACAGAATTTGTAAAGTGTATCCAGAGAGCCTTTTGCTAGCATTTAGATGGTCATACAACAGAAAGAGTGAAATCAGATCAAATTATTGGGAATACTTCCAGGCAAGTTGAGGGAGTGTCAGGGCAGGGGGGCTGGAACTGTAGATAATGACCATAAATTTTAAGGACTAGGAAGACAAGAAATTTGGGTTATTTGAAAAGACTGGGGATATGCCAAAAGTAGATTAGTAGCAGTAGCATGCCACTGGGTGTGAGGCATTCAGAAAATTAAATTAAGAGCCTGAATTGTCTCCTGATAGCAAAGAACAAAGCCAACAAGACTAATTAAATCAATATTAAAGATATTGAGAATTGGATAAAGGGGAAAAAAGTTATTGCAAGTGTAGAGAATTAAAAACAGGCAATGTCTGCAGGAAACTAGGATAGAGAGGGAAAGGCTAATATGATGAGAGAAAATGTCTTAGTATTTTATGTATATTAAGGGCCACAGAGTAAATGGAAAGATTAGAGTATATTGCATTTTGAAAAACATAGGCTGAGGGGATATGGAGGCAGTTGCTCTCAACATTTAAATGTTTAGGTGCATATTTATGAGATGATAGTAGACTGGTATGTAGGTGGGAATTTAGAGTTGAAGTTACTCTGTGGTCTCCCATTATTTGGCTGAAGGAGCCAAGTGGTCTACTCTTGCTCCTAATCAGTTATCTTTGTATAAAACTAGGGTTGATGTCAAGGATTGCAGAATTGGGGAAAGTGCACACCTGAACACATGCATCATGTCAAAAGATTGCTGGAAAGTGATTCAAAAACTTAGGAGTGAGTGTCCACAGAAGGTTTTGAAAAGGAAATTTTTTAAGTTGAGATATCTTCGGATCAGCAACTAGCCGATGAATGAAAGGAATAGTGTGATTTTGGATGTCATAGAATTGTACAAATTAATAGCACAGGTGGAGGTCATTCATGCTAGAGAATGGTTAGGCTGTTTCCACAATCTAGAGAACTGAATGTAACAATCTTGGAAGTAACAGTACTTTGAATAACTGCAAATACTTGTGCCTCAGTCATTCTTTTTGACAGTAAGTTCCAGACCCCCTTGCCCTTTGGATTCAAATAATTTTCTTCAACATCCTTCTGCTGATTATTTGACATCTATCTTTCTTTCTTTTCTTCTCTTCTCTTCTCTTTGGCTTGGCTTCGCGGACGAAGATTTATGGAGGGGGTAAATGTCCACGTCAGCTGCAGGCTCGTTTGTGGCTGACAAGTCCGATGCAGGACAGGCAGACACGGTTGCAGCGGTTGCAAGGGAAAATTGGTTGGTTGGGGTTGGGTGTTGGGTTTTTCCTCCTTTGCCTTTTGTCAGTGAGGTGGGCTCTGCGGTCTTCTTCAAAGGAGGTTGCTGCCCACCAAACTGTGAGGCGCCAAGATGCATCTATATTCCTTAACTAATGACCTATGCCAAATGAAATAGATTCCTTGTTCATTTTATTTAAACCCCTACTAAATTTATTAATTTCTCTTCAACTTGTTGGTTCAAAGTAAGCTGTCAAAAGTTCCTTTTATCATCATGTAATACAAAAATTGTAATATACACTGTATACTTCAACTTTTGACTGCCACAGAGTCACCATTAGCATTGCCTGGCACCCCCAATAGCAAAGAGAAAGCCTAGTTTAGCCTGGTAGTTTTGGCTGTTAACTCAAGATCTGTAGCTTTGGCAAAATCATCATAGATCTTCAGTGCTTCATTTGTGGTGTGGTAATCCTGGACAAAGAGTTTGTATAAACTTGCTTATATTTATTTTGAGTAAAGCAAGAGATTGTCCAAGGCAACATAATTCTGTATTCTTTTATGGAATCCTTATCAAAATATTGGCCATTGTTCATTGTCATTTTAAATTGGAAGGTGGAATAAATTCTTGTAAAGTTTTATTTAATTGATGCATACTATTTTTTTTTTGCAAAGGAATATGTGAATCCAAATCAGACTTTCAGTGCAATTTCAACAGTTCAATTTCTTTGCAGTACCTGATCCACCACAAAATCTCCAGTTATCTTATACTGAAGAGTATACTATATCTGTCCATTGGAATCCCCCTGTCAATGCACATGGTCTGATTCGAGAATACCTTGTAAGTTTGCACATATCTTTAACATTACAGTAAAAACCTGAATTTTTCCTTCAACCTCCGACAGTCTTCTCAGAGTTACATGCCGTGTCCTGGGGTTCTCATGACTCAGCTCCATTTGTGTTCCTTAATATTTTTGCATTAAAGTGCAGGAATTGCAGTAACTTTTTGTTTGACACATCTGTTTCACAGTAATCTGGGTAAAAGGATTGATGTGAATGTTCTTCAATTTCAAATAAAATGAAGTTGAACCACAAAATCCATATTGATTTGTAATTAATTTTGAGGTTTGTAATGAACTTTCATTGTTTGAAAGGAAGTGTATTTTGTATTTGCTCTAATTTGGTCCTCTAAAGGATTCCTTGTGTGTAGAATGAGGATTTTCCATAGTATTACAAAAGTTTACTTCAATACACCTCCCTTAAAGTACAATCTCACTAAGATTGGTCTTAAAACTATGTAGATATGGAATTCTATAGAAAAAGGTAATTTGCTTTTCCTGCCAACTCTCCCTTCTTTACCTTTCCTCTTATCCAACATTCCCACTCTTTACCCCATGCCAACAGGTGAACTATGCACAGAATGCTGCCGAAGAATGGACTTCATTGAAAAGTTTTGAATGCCACAAAGACATTACCAATTTGCAGATAAATACCTTGTACAGAGTTAGGGTGAGTATTATACATTTACTCTGCCAAGATGACAACAGAAGTTACTTTAAAATTGAAAAATTGTTTTCGATATGCAAGAGTAGATTTACAGTGCCATATTTATTGTCACATTCATAGTTTGTGTATGGAGTGGCAAAGACTCAATTTGATTTGGAACTTTCCACAAGCAAATAGAACCATAGAACATTACAGTACAGAAATGCTGAACCATTTCTTTGCCTAATCCCACTGACTTGCACCCAGTCTATAGCCCTTCATGCCTCTCCCACCCATGAACCTGTCCAAATTCTTCTAAAATGTTAAAATTGAGCCCACATTCACCCCTTCAGCTGGAAGCTCGTACCACACTCCCACCACTCTGTGTAAAGAAGTTCCCCCTCATGTTCCCCTAAACTTTTCCTCTAACTCTTAACCCATGTTCTCTGGTTTGTATCTCACCTACTCTCAGTGGGAAAAGCCTTTCTATGTGTACTCTTATCTCCCTCAAATTTTAATACCTGTCTAATCTTCCCTCATTCTGCTACGCTTTAGGGAATAAAGTCTTTAACTATTTAACATTTTCCTGTAACTCAGTTCCTGAAGTCCAGGCAACATCCGAGTAAATCTCTGCACTCATTATTATTGAAATCTTTTCTGTAGTTAAGGCGACCAAAATGCACATAATACTTCAAATTTGGCCTCACCAATATCAAACTTTACCATAACATCCCAACTCCTATACTCAATACTTTGATTTATGAAAGTCAATATACCAAAACCTCCTTACAATTCTATCCACATGTAACACCACTTTCGGGGATTATGTATATATATATATATATATATATATATATATATATATATATATATATATATATATAT
The DNA here is from genome assembly GCF_036971445.1 of Narcine bancroftii. Taxonomy (NCBI): domain Eukaryota; kingdom Metazoa; phylum Chordata; class Chondrichthyes; order Torpediniformes; family Narcinidae; genus Narcine; species Narcine bancroftii. Next base: position 106,520,492 of record NC_091476.1, on the reverse strand, counting down.
ATTCTCAGATCCCTCTGTTCTATCACACTCATCAGTGCCCTACCATTTATGTGTATCTTTTCTTGGTTTGTTTTTCCAAAATGTAATACCTCACACTTGTTTGCATTAAATTCCATCTGCCATTTTGAATCCCATTTCCCCCCCACTGGTCTAGATCCCTCTGCAAGCTTTGAAAACCTTTGCTGTCCACAACACCTCCAATCCTGGTATCATCTGCAAACCAGGTGATCCAATTTACCATATTGGTAAATCAGTGATTTGGATGACAAACAACAATGGTCCCAGTACCAATCCTTGAGACACATCACTATTTACAGGCCTCCAGACTGAGAAGCAATCATCCATCACTACTTGCTGGCTTTTCTCATCCAGCCATTATCAAATCCAGCTTACTAGTTCACCATGAATACAGAGCTTCTGAACCTTCCTGACTAACCTTTTCCTTACCCCCCTCCCCCTGCCCCCCCCCCCCCACCCATGTGAGACCTTGTTAAAGGCCTTTAGTAAGGTTACCAGGAAAGTTGAAGGAAAGGGTATGGATGTTGTCCATACTAAAGTCCATATGGACAACATCCATACCCTTTCCTTCAGCTTTCCTGGTACCTCCTTGAAAATTTCTAAGACTGGTTAAACATGGCCTACCATGCATAAAGCATTTTGATCATCTCCAATCAGTCCCTGGCTAACCCAATAATTCATCCAATCTCTTAGAACACCTTCCAATAATTTACCTTCTACCAAGAAGAGGCTACCTGCCTATAATTTCCAGGGTTATTTTTAGAGCCTTTATTAAACAATAGAACAATCCTCTGGCACTACACTGTGGCTAAGGGCATTTTAAATATTTCTTTCAGAGCGCCTGCAGTTCGACACTAACCTCCCTCGAGGTGTGAGGGAACTATCTTGTCGGGCCCTGAGGATTTATCCACTTTATCTACTTTAAGACAGCAAGCACCTCCTCTTTAATCTGTATAGATTCATGACCTCACTGCTTGTTTATCTTCCTATGCTGCCAATTTCCACATTGCCATCCACAATCTAGACTCGTCTGCCTTTCCTACAATACTCTTTTCATTTGAAAGATATGCACAAGAGAACACTTCTACCACATACAACCCATTGACTTCAAACAATGCATGCAATTTTCACATCATCTTTTCCCTACTCCAGTCCTCTATTTGCTCTGGATCCCATTCCCCTGCAAATCTAGTTTAAACCCACCAGACCAGCAGTAGCAAATCTTCTCACAAAAATATTTGTTCCCCTCCAGTTCAGATGCAAACCATCCTGTTGGAACAGGTCCCATCTTTACTGGAAGGGAGCTAAATGATCCAGAAACTGGAGGCCCTTCCCTCCTGCACAGAGCCTTTAGCCACGAGTTAAGCTGTATTTAGTTATTTCTAAACTCACTGGCATGGGTAGCAATCCTGAGGTCACAACCCTGGATGTCCTGTCCTTCAGCCTAGCACCTAACTCCTTGAAGTTACAGGACCTCCTCACCTTTCCTACCCACATCATTGATCCATCTCAACATCTGGCTGCTCACCCTCCCTCCTGAGAATGCCATGAACTCAATCTGAGATAGCTCAGACCCTGGCACTAGAGAGGTAACATACCATTCAGGATACTTAATCTCTACACAGACCCACTTATCTGTCCCCATAACTATGGAAACATATATTACAGCTCACCTCTTCTCCTCCCTTCCCTTCTTAGCCACAGGATCACCATGCCTTGCCCCTAGTAGGTCATTTTATTTTTCTCTCCTCTTTTTCCCCACCACCCCCAAAAAAAATCCAAAATGGTATACTTGTTATTGAGGGGAACAGCCACAGACAGCAGTGCTCTGTACTATCTGTTACCTTTCCCTCTCCCTATTGTCACCCCTCTTAAGTGTGGTAGTGTTCCTATAACTCCTGTCTGTAACCTCCTCTGCCTCCCAAATGATATAGAGTTCATTCAACTCCAACTTAAATTCCTTAATTCACTCAGCTTGTCAGGAGCTGTAGCTGGATGCACTTCTTGCTAGGAAGTCATTAGGGACACTGCTGGCTTCCCTGACGACCCACGTTCTGCAAGAGGAGCATTACCTTTCCTTGGATGCAATTCCCACTGCTTACAATTAGAGGAAGAAAAGATTATACCTAACACCTCCTTACCTGCTAAATCCTTTTTGTTCCTCAAATTGGGTGGCCCTTCCACTTCTGTACCCACTTCAGCTCCTTCTCACCAAAGCCTTTCCACTCTGATAATGACCACTCCACTACATAATCCCTTACTTTTATAGTGATGTTTGAGTCACCTGACCTCATTTGCCCTTCAACTGTTGAACTTGATTGCTGAATCAACTGTTATCTGCTGAGACTCTTTTTTAACCCTTTGGTCATAAATTTGAACTCGATTGCTCCTCTAGCTTCAACTGTTGAGCTCGATTGCTCAATCTTTCCTCTTCAGCTTCCTTTACCATCCACTACATAACCCAGCAACATTTTCCTTGTCCTTGTTTGGTGTTCTTCCCCTTGGCAGTTTTGCATAAATTATAGGAATCACTAATTCCTGTTTTAACTGTCAACAAGAATTTTTCAAAACTAGTCACAAGCTGACAGCTAAGAGTGTAAATTTTAATTGATTTTTCAAGTCCAGGCATCCATTGGTTCCATAAGATGTGGTAAAAATGTAACATTCCTTCACTGTGCCCCAACTATATATGTAGCACCATGTGAAGACTTTAAAAGTAATATTAGTAACCTGAATATCTTTGCAAAGATTATGAGTACTGAACTTGTCTCCTTAACCCAATATGGTAGAGAAAAATACCTGATCATGATTTTAATTTGGATGGTATTTAATATTGGCATCATTTATTTTCGTATTTGTCAATATTATCTGTTGGATAAACTCAACAGAATTTGTAGTGTTTGTTTTCAATAGATTCTAATGTTATTTCTTCATTCTTTGAAGGTTGCAGCTGTTACAAGTCATGGAATAGGCAATTGGAGTGATTCAAAAACAATAATCACGCAAAAAGGAGAAGGTGATAGTGAAACAATGACAGACAATGCCATTTCATTAGTGGTCTGCTTTTAAGATGCTTTAGCTATTTTGCTGCTGTTAACAGATCTAGCAAAAGTGTTTATGGCTCAATAGCATGAAGTTAAATACACTGGAATCCCTATTATCCAGAATTCAATCAACCAGAAAATCAAACAAACGGCAAAAAAAATTTTTGAGGAAATAAATAAATGAAAATTCAAATAAATAAGACTGGGTGGATGGACCCCACAGAAGAGTGCTGAGACTTAATTAATGAAAGCACAGAAGTAATATGGAGGAAGTTTAGGGGCCACTTGAGCAGGATTCCAGATACAGGTCAGGCAACAAGTCAAGAGGAAGAAGAAGGAAGCATACATTAGATATAGGAACCAGGAAGGGCTCATGAGAAGTATATGGTAGCCAGGAAGGAGCTTAAGAAAGGATTTAGAAGAGCTTGAAGGTGGAAGGAGTACCTGAAGGCATTCTATGCGTATGTGAAGAACAAAAGGATGACGAGAGCGAACGTGGGGCCACTAAAGAATAAGGGAGGCGGATGAGATTGGGAAGGTCCTAAATGAATACTTTGTGTCAGTGTTCACAAACGAAAAGGACCTTGATCACAGTGAAGTTGAAATTGAACAGGCCTGTGTGCTGGAAAATGTGGAGATTAAGGAAGTGTAAGTGTTGGGTCTTCTTAAAAACATCAAGCTTGGCATCCCTGGGGCCAAACGCAATATACTCCAGGCTGCTGTGGGAAGTGAGAGAAGAGATAGTTGGGGTAGTAGCTATGATCTTTGAATCCTCTGGGCATAGGGGAAGTGCCAGAGGATCGGAGAAAGGCAAATGTAGTCCCTTGCTTTAAAATAGGTGATAGGGAGAATTCTGGGAATTATAGACCAGTGAGTCTAATGTTTGTGGTGTGCAAACTATTGGAGAGGGTTCTTAAGAATAGGACCTATGAGCATTTGGAGCAGTACAGTCTACTCAAGAATAGTCAACATGACTTTGTGAAGGGAGAGTCATACCTCACAAGTCTAATTGAGTTTTTTCAAGAGGTAACAAAAGAAATTGATGAGGGTCAGATGGTAAATGTGGCCTACATGGATTTTAGCAAGGCATTTAATAAGGTCCCCCACGAGAGACTCATCCAGAAAGTAATGAGGCATGGGATCAGTGAAACCTTGGCTGCATAGATAAAAAATTGCCTTTTAGGAAGAAAGCAGAGAGTAGTAATGGAAGGAAGGTATTCTTCCTGGAGGTCGGTGTCTATTGAAAAGCTGCAGGGATCTGTTCTGGGACCCCTGCTCTTTGTGATTTTTATAAATGACCTGGATGAAGAGGCGGAAGGATGAGTCAGTGAGTTTGCGGATGACACGAAGGGAGGAGGAGTTGTGGATGGTGCTGAAGGTTACAAGATGACATAGACAGGTTGCAGAGTTGGGCAGAAAAGTTGCAAATGGATCTCAATCCAGATAAGTGAGGCGATGCATTTTGGAAGGACTAACCAAAAGGTTGAGTGCAGGGTTAATTGTCGGTTACTTAAGAGTGTGGATGAATAGAGGAACCTTGGGGTGCAAATCCATACAAGGTCACCACATAGGTTGATAGGATAGTTAAGAAGGCCTATGGGATGCTATGATTCATTAATAGGGGGATTGAATTCAGGAGTAGAGAGTGCCTGTTATAAATCTTCGATAAGACCACACATAGAGTATTGTATTCAGTTCTGGTCATCTCATTATTGGAAGGATGTGGAAGCTATGGAGAGGGTGCAGAGGAGATTTACTAGGATGTAGCCTGGATTGGGAAACAAGTCTTGTGTGGCAAGGTTAGCAGACTTTTCACCTTGGAGCGGAGAAAGATGAGAGGAGACTTGATAGAGGTCTACAAGATTATGAGAGGCATAGATAGGGTGGACAGCTAGTTCCTGTTTTCCAGGGTAGGATCAGCAAAACAAAGTGAAGGGAGGGCAGTGGTAATTTTTTTTTACACAGAGAATTGTGTGTGCCTGGAATGCCTTATCAAAGCTGAAACATTGGGGGCATTTAAGAGACTCAGGCACATGGATGAAAGAAAAATAGAGGGTTACGGGGTAGGGAAGGTTTAGTACTTTTTTTTAGGAAGGGATAAATGGGTTGGCATAACATCGAGGGGCAAAGGGCCTGTACTGTGCTATATTGTTCTATGTAAGGTGTGCTGGGGGCCTGACCGGGTCACATGGAAGTGAGCCGGGTTGTCAGCACAACAAAGGTGCCCTGGGGTTCTGACCAGGACACTTGTGTGGAGGTGAGTCAGGGTTGTTAGCATGAGGAAGGTGGTATAGTGCGCCTGTGGGCTGATAGGGATATTTAAGTTGGAGTTGATGGGATGAGAATAGGATATGAAGGGGGAGAAGGAAGATGACAATGGTGTTGAGACTTTCAGACAGCAGAGGGCCCTGGTTGTGCCCCGCCCAGCTGCAGCATCTGTTTGAATATGATATCAATAAATTTCCATTGGAATGAAATAGCGGCACCCAGGGTGAAAGCAAGCCAATGCCACTCACTGCTGGGGCGACTATCCCAAAGAATCTCCCTGTCCCTGCCTAGTAAGAGTCTTTATCTTTATTAGTATTAAGTTTATTAGTAAGACTTTATCTTTAAACTTGGGGGAAGGACATGTTAATTACAAAGGTGACATATTACCACAATGCTGTTACAGCGCCAGAGACCGGGTCCGAAATTCAGTTTTTTAAGTTACAGGAATTACCTGATTAAAGTGAATTTTACATAATTAAAGACTGTAATACTGATTTTCTTTTCAAATTTAATTTTGCTTGTCTTTTGTCATTTAAACAGTATATTTTTAATACAGGTGTATTAGTTAGGCATTGGAAAAGTGAGTCTCAGCCAATCGGAAAATTTGCATGTCTGATACCCACAATCCTTGTAGGACCTTGATAATGGGGATTCTACTGTATTTATAATATTCTTTATAAAAGTTCAGTAATTTATATGGCATTTCATGAATTTGCATAACTTGACCTTAGTTTTAAATTGAGTGTTTTTGAATGATTTTACTAGTTAAAGGAAATAACCCTCTTTCTGATAGAGAGCAACTACCCTCTCCTATAAAATCAGCAAGATCACCTCAGGAAAATGCCAACCATTATTTATTAACATATCACTTAGATTCGATTTGTGACATTTTGAATGATGAGCAGAAAAAAATGCATGAAAGTAATGTCTTCATCTTGTATTTCCCTCAGTTCAGCTGATAATATTATTAGAATTTATTTTTTATTTGATTTCTGTGAATGGACAACCTACCAAAATTAGGATAAGAAATCAATTGTATAAATCATCAAAACTTTTTTTTATTGTTTGCAGTCTGTTGCTCTTCTCAAAAGAGGTGAACTTGGTGTTTTTCTGAGGGGAGCCCAATACACCTTTGAGAAATGTCTGCCCTAAAAAGGATCAACAGTGTGAATCTGGATTGCCCCTCCTATTTCCCTGCACCCTACTCATTCAGTGGGATAGAATGTACCTGATGGCCTATTACAGGGGTGGTTCTCTGGTCTCCATCTGCCATTTGTGAGATACCATGTATTGCTGAAGAAAAAAAATTAAAGATTTAAATATTTATAAGAGCCCAAAGTTTTTAAAATAATTCAGTGGCTGATGAATTGTGTCCGATTTGCGTGCAAAATGAAAAGAATTAAATGCAGCATTGTGTAATTGTTGAAGTAAACAATTTGATTTTTGCATTTTCTCTGTAATAGCAATTCCATCACCAATTGTTGAAGTTACAAGTTTAAAGGAAGACATGGTTAACTTGAAGCTACAAATGGATGTTAATTTTAAGGTACATATAATACATGACAAATTTTAACAAGTGCCCTTTTTAAAACTGAGTAACAATGCAAACTTGTTTATCATTGTACTATGTTTGAAGTTGTATGCCAAAAAGATAAATTTTGTCTCTTATTGGAGCTTCATGAAGTAAGAATTAGAGTGGTGCAGTTTGGTTGGAATGTTTCATTATTTACAGTGTGTAAAGACCAAGCAGATACAACAGTGTGCTATGCAATTATCATTAATTTTGTTACGTTGTGGTAAGACCCAAATTCAGATTGATTTCCATTTGGAGAAAGAAAATGCTCCAGATACCAATATCTGGAGCAAAAAAAAACAAACTGAGGAAGGAACTCAGTGGGTCAAGCATTCTTGGAGGGAAATGGGCAGTGCTTTCATGGCTGAGAAGGGCATTCCTGTGCAGGGATTGGTTTTGAACTTTTGACTCACCAATTTCCTCCATAGATGTGGCCTAACTAAGGTAGACATTGCAAAGGAGGACATGGTCATAGGTAACATGTATTTATACACATACAGAGTGTTTGCATTTGCTGTTTATTGCAAAAGCAACAAGTGCAAACACTGTGTGTGTGTGTGTGTGTGTGTGTGTGTGTGTGTGTGTGTGTGTGTGTGTGTGTGTGTGTGTGTGTGAATAATATACACACATGGTAAGCTATGACCATGTCCTCCTTTGAAATGGCTACTCTAGGCCTAACCTGCTGAGTTTCTCCAGCAGTTTTTTCTTTTGATTCCCATTTGTTTTGTCTTAGACTGGTTTATTAGTTTGACATGGAAACTATCAAAAGGACATTTTCCAGAGATAAATGGGAAAGTGGCTGTTTGGACACTTCCCCTAATTTGATTATATAAGTTCTCAGTCTAGACTTTACATCAGGGCTGCATGGTTGGCTTAGTGATTAGTGCAAAGCCATTACAGCATCAATGATCAGGACTTGGGTTCGAATCCCGCACTGTCTGTACGTTCTCTCTGTGTTTGTGTGGGTTTTTTCCAGGGACTCCGGTTGCCTCTATGTCTAAATATAAAAATTTTTAAATTAAAAATTTTAGTTTGTGAATGAGAGGACATGCAAATAGAAAAGGTAAAAATTATCTGCAGTTACAGATTGGAAGAGGACTTTAAGTTAGTATTTTGTTTTTTTTTAACCAAAAGTTGACTTTATTCACACATCATTTACAAAAAGAAAACCATTTAAATTCTCTTTGTGCTATTAGTGTCATGTCCATACATTTCTATCACTTTTCACTATATATACATGCACTCTCTATTTACACCACTATGACACCTTGTTGTTTAGTATATGGTTATTCTAGATAATTGTACTGATCAGATATATTTTGATTTGGATTAAAGTAGTAATTCACAAAATTGCCCTAATTGTTGTCACTTTAAGATAAAGTTTACGAATTGCAATGATAGTAGTTTTTTTTCACCATTTTATTTCAGGTGGCCAGTTATGTGCTGGATGTGTCATGGATGTTTGATACCCATGTAAAAGAAAAGAAAACATTGACTCTTGATGGAGGAAAGACTTCTTTAATGGGTATGTTCATATATGGATTTGCATATACAGACAGTATGGTTAATGAAGTCGTGCAAATTATTTCCCACAACATTTATCAATTAATTTGTAAATATTGTCAATAGTCATTAAATATGTCATCGTGTAAATTTTGGCATAGACCAAAGGAGGTTTTCTGAAAATAGACCCTGTCCAAACTTGCTGTCATTTCGTGATGTGCATATGCATTCTCTTGCAGTGTTTATGAGAGGGAGGCTTGCCTTAACTTTTCCTTTTTTTTTCCGTTCTTTGTCCCAAAAGCTACCAATGCATTTGAGTTCCTTCATTTCGTTATGGACGGTCATGCCAGCTCAACCTTAAGCTGTTCAATTTTCACTTTCTGGCTTTGTCTTTTTAAGGTGCTTCTTTCAACAAGGCAAAGACTTTGTCACTTGCCTCATGGTACTATGAATTGGGTTTACATTCTTGTAGTAAATAATAATCAAAATTAATAATTTCTTCAAAAGTACACATCTGTAGTTAGTTTTATCAATATTTTTTCATAGTCTGCATAGAAGTTTAATATGACAAAAAAGTTACATTTTCACTGTATAAATTTTGATTCAAAGCATGGTAGGGCTCTTTAATTATATCCATGCATTTTTAATTTTATTCTACAGTTAACAATTTAACTGCTGGAACAGATTATGAGATTTCAACCTGGGCTAAAACAGAGAAAGGTGACAGCCCAATATCCATTGTGCATGTTGAAACAAAAGGAACCATGCCAACTGCCCCTAAACTTGATGCAGTACCAATTAATCAAACAGCTGTGAATTGCTTTTGGAGTGGCCCAAAGAATGTGGTAAATGTCTTGTACAATGTGTGTAATACAAGTGTCTCGTGCTATACTAGGATTTGGATCTTCTCGGCACATAGTCAGCCATTGTGTTTATTGATCTTTAGTGTGAACATGGTTGCTGTAAGAAATAACATAACATGCCCCTTCTCGTGCTTCTCTGAAATCATACAGAAGACTCTGGCTGGTCAAAAACAAAATCTTTCATGTATGTAAGTGTTGGAAAAGGCTGTGATTCCCCTGTGAAACATTTGTGTTTTCAGCTCTGTGTGACCTTATTAAAATAATTTTTCTAAATATTTGGGCCTAGTCATTCACCTTAATGTTTGTCAAACATAGATTTTTTACAGTTGAGCTTCCTGCTGTTCAGGAGACATTAAATAATTATTTACAGTGAGCCCTGCCTTTACATTCCTCTCTCTAAACACTAATGCTTATTCTACCATTTGTCCATTTCCTCACAACAAGTAACAATTCGCAGTCATGCAGTCAACTAGATTTTGCGGCAGAGGGAACAGGATAGTGTTTGTCAATGATCCTGTGAAAATCTGATGACGAGACTTGGTACGCTCCGGAATATTTGTTTACTGCTCCCCTGTCCACACAGACATTTGTGAAATATCAAGTAGTCAGTCAGGTCAAAAAATTAATTTATCGCAAATCTTAGTTTTCTATGTGACAGCCAGTTTTCAATCCATTCTTTATGGTACTTCCAGTTCCTGTGAAAGGCCTCTGGAAATCAAAATTGACTATATTTAATTGTTTCTCTTGATATGAGCTACAATTTAGCGCATTTTGTTTTTAGTTCCTTGCATTCCTTGTATCATAAGAGAAAAAAGATTGTCCAGAAATAACTTGGGAGTCACAATTTTCCTTCCTTTTACAGGTTTATGGTGTTTTCTTTGCGACATCATTTTTGGAATTGTATCAGAATCCAGAAAATGTTACATCTTTGACAAGCAACATCACCGTGATGGTGAACAGTGATGAGCAATATCTGTTTTTGGTAGATGCTTCTTTCATTGTACTTTTTTTTAGATAATATTGCCTGCTGATGGTTATTTGTGGTTAAAAATTTGCTTAGAAATGTAATAAAAATGAGATTTGTTCTTTAAAATTCTAAATCAGCTTTAATCCTGTGAATTTTTATGCGGGATTGATTTCTTCCAGTTACCCAGATTTAAGGGAGTAGCTTAATGTGAATTCCAAATGCGGCTGTTGGCAGGCTTGAGAAATTGGTCCACCAAAATGCAAAGCTTATAATTAATGGTTTACAGGTATTATTCTTCCTTGTCCCTGGATATCATGAATAACATTTTGGCGAGTAAAATGTGGGTTGTTTGAGAAGCTGCCACATGGTTGTTGATACTGCAGCTTGAAGAAGAACACTACTCCATAAAGGAATCATACCCTGCCCTTTTATCTGACTCAAACACTTTTGAAAAATAACAATGTATACAGCAGTAGTCAGTTAGAAATAAAGTTAAGCAATCCAATTCAGCTGGGAATCAGGCTCCGCTAATTGAATATCTTGTAGTCCTTAGAACTGTGATCTGTTGCCTTTATCAATATTGGAGATGTTCGGGAATTAATGTGAGCCATCTATTGCACTGAATGCTTAGATAGATGCTGAACTTGCATCTATAAAATAAGTGTAATACTATTAGATTTTTGACAGTTATATCTGTTTTTTCAAGTGGAATGTCAAGCCTGCAGGCAGATTCAGATTTTGAATATGTATTCCTTACAAGAATGTCTAGAAGCACTGATTTGTGATTGTTTTTCACTTAATTAAGTTGTTCTAAATTAGTTTTGTGCATATGTTTATCTAACGTGTATATGTGACATAGAAGGTTTGAGATGGATCACTTTAACTGAGTTTTCAAATATTTTTCCAGGTTCGTGTTGTACATCCGTATTTAGGGCCACCTTCTGAATATGTTGCTGTTAAGATGATACCTGATAATCGGTTGCCACCTCGTCACTTGCACGTTGTGAAGGAAGACAAGACATCCGCTACACTCAAGTGGCAACCACCATATGACCTTCTGAATGAAAGTTTAGTGAGTATCTTCCCCTTGTCTAGAGATCCTTCAGTGTATTTTTTTTCTCTCTAATGCAAGTGCAATATGACAGTTGCTCAATCTAAAGCAGTGGTTTTCAAACTGCCCCCCTAAACTCACATTCCACCTTAAGCAATCCCGATGCCATAAGTGTTCTGTGATTAGTAAGGGATTGCTTAAAGTACTATGTGAGTGAAAAGAAAAAGGTTTGTAAACCAATGTTTAATTGACTCATTATGTGCACTTTTTCATAACTCCAAAGGAAATGGGTCAATGACAATTTTTTTTCAGCAAAATATTTCAGTAACAATTGGATCTAGAGTAGAGGTTCTTAACCTTCCCTTCCCACTTACATACCACCTTAAGCAATTCCTTACTAATCACAAAGCACTTATTGCATAGGGATTGCTTAAGGTGGAATGTGAGTTTAGGGGAGCAGTTTGAAAATCACAAGAGAATATTGGAATTTGCCACAGGCCAGAGGAGTAAAAAAATATTGCTCCTGTTACAGGCTGATGGAACTGAGCATTTCTGATACAAAATGGAAATCAGATCTTACAATTCAGTGTCAAGTCCTGAGATTACAGATGTAATGTTGTTACTCTTGCTCAATCTTGCTTCGGCCTTTTCTGCAAGCCTGAATTCAGACAAATCATTGGGGTGTTGGGGAGGGGGGTGGTGGGTGGTGTGGAGTGGAGAATTAAAGAGACTGAGAGGTCAAGATCTCAGCGTATACTCAATGGCAGTATTCTGCAAAGTGGGCATTAATTTGCATTTGTTTTTTCCATTGTGGAGGAGAAGGGGGCATGAGAATCTTGAGTGCTGCACACTTTAACTGGAAGGACTGTTTACATTCCTAGATGAGGGAGTGTGGCCTTTCTGTTTGCTTGGCAAGGTCAATAAAAGGAGAATAGATGTTGTTGAGAATGGAAGAATGAACCAGGGATTCACTGGGAGGGAAACAAAGAAGCTAGCAGAAAATGCAGAGCATGATCAATTGAATCTGGAAGATAGTGGGAATCCTCTTCTTGCTCTGGGTGGGATGAAGGAAATGAGAGTAGAAATGCAGAAAATGGAACAGATGCAGACTTTGGTGGAGAGGATGAAAGAAGACAAACATGACAGAATTCAAGAAGCTAGGAAAATGAAATGGAGTCTTTATGGGAAGCTGCAGGGTCCAGGCAAAGTAGTTGTGGAAGACTGTCAGCTTGTAATGGATATTGATCTCTGACGCATTCACTGTGATGGAGGTAGAGAAGTTGAGAAAGTATCCGAGATGGGCCATGTGAAAATGAGAAGAGGATGGAAATAGGCATTAAAGGCGAGGAAATTTGTGACTTCTGGATGAATGCAGAATTTCCTAAATTTGCCATCCAAAATAACTGTCTCAATTTTCAATTCAGTTTTATTGGAATATTTCAGTGCATTCCATAAAAAAGATTGTAAGGTTTAAATGTATTTTAAGAAAGTTCTAAATTTACTGGCAAGGGCTCGGAGTGCTAAATAGCTGGCATGTGGTCACTAATTGAGCATGTTTTGATTTGGGACTGCATTACTTTGCAGTGTAGATAATTAGTGCAAAACTGACATACTATTAATAGAGGGATTTTGATGTTACTCAAGGGATTGAGTGGTTCCTGCCTCCAATTATAATCACCTTTGCCAGGAGGCTATTTCTGCCCCAGGACAGGAACTGATTTCATTCTGTGCTCCTGTAAATGCCATTTGGATAACCAGTATTGCAAACAATCTCTTTAAGCATGTTTGGTTGACTCTTCTGGGTTTTATTTTATAGCCAAATAGTTTCTTATTGCTATAAAAAGGAAACACATTGTGCAGGCCACTAATCCCATTTGTTTATGTTTCCCAGACTTATGCAATGCTTGTAAAAGATTCCATCCGTCATAGTGAAAGAAATTACAAGGTGGTCTCAATGAAAAACACAGTGGAATATATCGTAAAGCAACTGGAACCAGGTGGAAAGTACACTGTGGTCATTAGGCTGTTAAACATGAGCAAAGAAGCAAGTGTTTCTCTAAGCACAGGTGAGACAAACTTATTATTCCTAGAAATATTTAATAGAAAGAGTATATAAAACCAAGCAATATAATTACTAACTGCTTTAAAAAGGCACCTTAAGTTGCAAGCTTGAAGAAAGGTTGAGGCAGTTTCTATTTCCAGATTCAAGGTGAAATTGTTTTTGAAGTGTCATTAATATTTTACTGGTAAAATAGAAGTTTGTTTAGGCATAGAAATATCCTGTAGTAGCAATTGATGAGCCAGGTTTTTCTGGGCTATGATGCTAGGAAATCCCAACAATACCATGTTCTCTAAATCCATCAGTAAGTGCTAGATTTGTGAAGTCTGGGACTTAACAGTTGCATATTGATTTATACCACAGGCAAAAATGAAAGGCATATTCTGGTCTGAACTACTGTATCTGAGTCCATTGGTTGAAGGAGCAGTGTTGCCAAGGACATTAGAGTTCTGTGCTTTAATATCACCTCCAACCATATGCACAAGCAGTTGAAATTAGTTCCAAAGAATTGCTCATCAGATGAGCTTCTCTTTCAGAGATGAACACTTCAGGAACCAAGCTAAGCAAGCAGATGTAGGAGGAAACTGGAGTACCTGGCAGAAATCCACCCAGTCATGGGGAGAATGTTAAGCTCCATACAGACAATCGCCGAGGTCAGGGTCAAGTACGCTCTCTGGAGCTGTGAGCCAGCAGAACTGACTGTTCATCATTATGCTGCCTTTATGATTCAGTTGGCTGAAGGAGGAATGTTAAAACCAAATGATTATGCAGCTGTGAATTGTTAGTCCTTTTACACTCGATATAGACTTTGGATCTCCTAACAGTTGGTTACTATTCAGTTTTGTATTAAAATATCAAAATGAGCAGATTTTTATGCAAAATATTATTAGTGCACAACAAATTCTTGTTCCTCCAAAATATACTTACAAACCTCTATCCTGTTCAAACCACTCAAAGAATATTTTACTGGGCTTTCCCACAATGAGGGAAAAATGGCAGTGCTGCCACTGGTGCAGACCTGGGAGAGCAGAGATACAGTGCTGCTCCAAAGGATTCAGCCACCCGGTCCTAATGCCAGCAGCTCCGTACAAGCTTTAAACGACCTTTTAAAGGTGTTGACAGTGTTTGTAAGTAAAATCTTGCATCCGCAGCGCCTGTGCTTGGCAGTGACCACATGGGGATGCAGACTCCAGGGAGTAGCAGACTGGCACAGGGCACACAGGTTACAGATGACTTGTGATTGGGGGACCTGTATGGGCTGCTGGAAACTGGTTCGCGGGAATCAGGATCAGGAATTATTGTCATGAACAAGTCATGAAATTTGGTGGTTTGCAGCAGCGTCACAGAGTGAACCTTCATATTATAACCATCTTATGACATTACTTTAAAAAATAACATAATAATAGAGCACAAAAAGTAAGGCAGTGTCTTTGGTTCACTGATTATTCAGAAATCTGATGGCAGAGGGGAAGAACCTGTCCTTGTGCCGCTGAGTGCTCGTCTTTAGGCTCATGTACCTTTTTTCCTGATGGTAGCAGAATGAAGAGGGCATGGCCTGGATGGTGGGGGTCTTTGAGGATAGAGGTTGCTTTTTTAAGACACTGCCTCATGTAGATGTCCTCGATGGAGTGAAGTCTGGTGCCTGTGATGTCACAGGCCCAGTTAACAACCCTCTGGAGTTTATTCTGAGAGTTGGGACCTCCATACCAGGCAGTGATGCAGCTAGCCAGAATGCTTTCCACGGTATACCGGTAGAAGTTTCGAGAGTCTTCGGTGACATACCAAATCTCCTCAGACACCTCACAAAGTATAACTGCTGGTGAGCCTTCTTTGTGATTGCATCCTCAGAGATGTTGTCACCCAAGAATTTGAAGTTCTTGACCCTCTCCACTTCTGAGCCCTCGATAAGGACTGGGTCGTGTTCCCCTGACTTCTTTGGTTTTGCTGACATTGAGCACGAGGTAGTTGTTGTTACACTATTCAACGAGCTGATCTATCTTCCTCCTGTATGCTTCCTCATTGCCATTTGTGATTCTGTGATGTCATTGGCAAACTTGCAGATGGCATTGGAAATGTGCCTGGCCACACAGTTGTGGGTGTATAATGAGAAGAGCAGTGGGCTCAGCATGCAACCTGTGTTGATGATCAGTGAGGAGGAGACATTGTTTCCAATTCGTACTGAATGAGGTCTTCCAATGAGAAAGTCAAGGATCCAGTTGCAAAGGGAGATATCGGAGTCTAGATTGGAGAGGATGCTGAGGGCAAGAAGGGCCTCATATCCTGAAGGTTTCCTGATCATATTGGAGGTTTGGATCTGAAGCTCGTGTTACTAATGAACAGGAGTTTGTGCGGCTGCAGAGACTTCAGGAGTTCTGGAGGTGAATCTATGGACGCTCAATGACTCTGAAGGGACTCTGTTTTGCTTCTCTTTCTCCCTTAGTATAAGGGGCACTAGGAGATACTAATGGCAATTCTTTGTCTGTCTTACAACAGGCAGAAGGCAATTTTGAGTAATTTTACGCGTTCTGTACTATTACATGACAATAAAGGAATCTTGAATCTATTCAAAAAACCCAAGAGCAAAACACATTCTGGTGAATCTTAAGAGCCAAATCAAGACTTTCAGAAATAGTTAGAGCAGAGTCTTTCCCTAACAAATCTTCCGTGGTTTGTCATATCAAATTTAAAACACCATAAATGGAATTTGGTAAACCAGATTTGGCTTCTTATTGTGGTACTGATTGAAAAGGTCACTAGAGAGGGTGTTGATTGGTTGCTCTCTCTACTTACCCCCCCCCCCACCACTCAAACCAAGCACAGCTTTTGAATACTAGTTTTTGAGTTTCAAAAACAATTAAAGGGAAAAGAAAATATTTTTTTTTCCAAACTGACATTAAAAATAGTACTTAATATTTATGAACAGTAGACTCTTAATTAAATCAATAATGTATGTAGTGTACCTTGTAACTGTTCCTCTCTGAAATTAATGAAATTGCTCATCCTGGTCTAAGATGTTGCATTCTCTTTTAATGGATCTGTAAACTGATGGTAATTGCCATAAATTTGCACTCTACCGTCATCAAAAAAAAACACTAAAATGGCCAGCAAGTTCAGTACTTCCACAATTTGTGTATCTACCTTGGCACGTGGATGGAGAGATACTGGAAGTGTAATGCAGACTTGCCAACATATGCAAAAATACATATTATTGCCTATCTTTCACAATTGCTGTTTTGTCACATCAATTATTTTCATTTATATTAATTGAGCTCTATTGATCTTTTCCGTATTGATGCTCATCATGGCATTGCCCCAAAATTACATGGATAGTCTAGTGGGTTTTAATTCCTTTCTTCCCCCCACCCCCCCCCCACTGCTGTGGGGAAGGGTCCAGCAAAAAGAGTAATTATTGCTACCATTCTACTTCGAGAATCATAAAATGACCATATATTTCAATTTCTATAATTAACTATTTAACAACTCCTAAATACTGCTGAATAACTATTCACACTGTGATCTAATTTCCAAACAAGTTACTGGAGACACACGAGAGACTGCAGATGCTGGAATTTAGAGCTGGATATACTCAAATGGTCCAGCAGCATCAATGGGAGAAACAGATCTGTCAACATATTGAGCCCAAACTTTTCATCAAGGCTGTGAGTTGGACCCATTGAGTTCCTCCAGCAAATTGTGTTTTGTTCCCAAAAAGATCTTTGGAATAAAAGATGTGTTTGGCTTTATCTTTGATTTTGTGATGAACTCCCTGTAAAATTGTAATAATTTGCGCATTTATCAGAAGCTATCATTGTATATTTTGAAAATAGCAGAAGCCATCTGGATAGTCTGGGGAGGTTAATTAAAAAAATATTGAATGAGCTATTGACCACCTTCAACTATCCTGATCCCCAAGCATTCTTGCCAATGTTCAGAATCTGACAAATTATTTGAAAATGCTGCTGAATTTTTCTCGTGTTTTTGTGCCACAGGAATGGTGACAGTGACCTAAAGAAGTTGGCCAAGATCTTTGCTCAGGGCCAGTCATGCTATGAAGAATGTATTTGGAATTCATTGAACAATGAGCTCTGTCTGTTGGAAGGGTTGCCGGAGGCAGCTGGTGGTATTATGGTATTTCAGTAGTTTGAATAACTCATTGTGTCTATATTTTCATTTCATGTTCTCCTGTGGCAGTCCCTCTGTCGGCACCAGAGTCATTGAAAATACTACCAGAGAAAGACCACATCCTGTTGTTCTGGAAAAGCCTCCGATTAAAAGAACGAAGCTTTAATGACAGTAGGGTAAGTGTAAGATATGATCAAAAGTTACAGATCTTTACTTTGAACTGACTCCAATTTTATCTCGTCATTTGGCATAAAACTGCCCAACTGACGAAGTCAAACGTGCACAATCAAGACAGCAAAATGTTCTTCCAATCAACATTTTTGAATGGCATTTTATATATTGTGCATATTCTCACCTAAATTAATTTGGATTTGATGTCAATTGAATATCACAGGAATCAAGAACAAAACATTTTATTTTTTAATATTTCCACTAGTTTGCATATCATTACAGTGAACATTCTAAGTCACCTGCTTTCTGAATTAAAGAAACCCTCATTCCTCCCATTATGTGGTTGATGTGGTTGAAATTTCCCTCTTACCTTTTGGGATTTGGATTGTTGTTCATACTTAAGTTGAAAACTTCCTCAATACCATGGCTAAAAATAAATTTCTCATTCTTTAAAGCATTATCAATTTTTGCTCCAACAATGGAAAATAAAGCATTTTCAGTTGGTAATAGATTTGTACATAACTGCAAGGAGAGTTATTTAAGTTACAAATAATCAATTGCTTTACCATTAATTGAGCAACAGCCCTTTGACTACCACTAGGCTTTGACACATTAGATCCCTGATGTTGAGTGTAGTGGGGTGGGGAGATGACAGGATCATGTTGAGACTTTTCTATGGAAATAGGTTAGTTGCTGTGGATTTGCTTCTCATATTTACAGCTGAACATAATTAAACAACAATTGGTAAGTTATCGTCTTCATTGCCAATTGAAGCTCCAAAATTAATTGGATATGGAGGTTTTGCCACGTGACTGCGGTTTGAAGAAGGAAATAGCCAATTGCCATGTATTGAGGATAATTAACAAGGATTTACAAATTAATTCTTTGCTGAGATGAGAGTTTATAGGTAAATGAAATATACTGGGTGTTACATTTCTAATAAGTGTTTTATGAAGTGAATCAAAGTTTGTGAGTTAAGTTGAACCTCAATGGATGGAAAATCTTTAAAGGATAGAGAATAGAGCTGAGTTTATTGAGTATGTTCTTGAACAGGAAGATTCTATGAAAAAATAGTACAAATTGCTAAAGACTTGCAGAGAAAAAGGATCTGGGAAAGACCAAAATGTTACTGAAGAGGTCAGTAAAAATTTTACTACAGAAACAGTATCTTTGGAAAGAGCCAGAGAGTGAACACAAGGGTCACCGCTTTTTGTCTTCTCATATGATGCCAGACAGGTTGAGTATCTCCAGCATTTGCCATTTTTATTTAACCATCCAAGTGAATACTGTTCAAATAGCTGACTGGTTAGTTGCCTTGTTCTTTGAATTATGAAAATGAAATTTTAAACTGCAAAGTGGAAAAAATGATGTTGGTAAAGCTATTTCACTTTTACTTGAGAAATTGGCATTACAGCTTTAAAAAAAAATTGACCAAGATATTAAATAAAATTTAGACATACAGCATGGTAATAGGCCCTTTTAGCCCATGCCTACCAATGACACCTATTTGACCTATGTCCCAATACATTTTTGAAGGGTGGGAGGAAGCTGGAGCATCTGGAAGAAGCCCATGCAGAGACAAGGAGAATATGCAAACTCAGTACACAAAATGCAGGATTCAAACCCAGTCCCGATTGATGACACTGTAACAACGTTGTTCTAACCATCCCGTCCTTATTAGCAATAAGGAAATTGGCAATATTTTGAACCCATAGAGCTCTTAAAAAGCTTTTTATGGCTCATAATCAATCATTGACTCTTAGTTTTGTTCTTTTCATATTGGAGAACAAGTAAATTAGACACTATTTCAGTATTAAAAGTGCTTAATGCACTTAGGACCTTCTCATAAGTGATATTGTACTAAAATCTGATCTCTTAATAGATTTACTTTATTGATGATTTTGTTCTTTTTCATGTCTGGGATAAATAATCCACACCACAACCGATAAACTATCACTCATTTGCGATCTATTTATTTATTTAAAATAAACACTCCATTTTGATGCATTTCACTGTTTAAATAAATGGTACTCATCAGGTTAAATGTTTTTGTGATCTGTCTGACTCTTGCATGTACATTTTGCACCCATCTTTCTCCCAGTGCTTCTTGTAGGATGAGACAATGGGCCAAATGGTCTAATTCTGCTCCCAAGTCTTATGGCTCCTGCATCTGATGTACAAAATAAGGGCACTTTAAAAAAAAAATGATTGAGTGGGATACGTAAATAAAAGCTTTATCATATTTATAAGTATATCATATTTATAGCTCCTAGGAGGTAAGTTAGAGTTTTGATTCTAGACGATTTAATCTTTCAAAAATAACTTGCCTTCTGAAGGATTCATCTCTCTGCTTTCATTGATACTTAAGCAGTGAATGAATGTAGAGTGTATAATAATTAACTGAGAGATCAACCACTCCCCTCTCAATGATGGCTGATGATCATTAAGGGGATTCAAAATGGCATGAGAACACTGGAGATATCAATTCATTGTCTGTTTGTCAGTTGCTGCGAAATTTATATAAGGAACCTTCTTACTATGTTATGGGTGGTGATTTGGTGGGTGAAAGGTAAGACCAGAGGTAATGGAAGATATTAACATCAAGCCAATTTTCTCAGCCCCAGCAGAAGTAAAGGAGGTTTCCAGGCATTTTCTGAAAGACATAAAATTCTCTCAACTTCCCAAGGTTTTGATTTTGTTGGTTCCAGAATTGACTGGAGTGTATTTCCCAGAAGTACCTAAAATATTATTGACAAAATGAATGTTTTCTTGGCTGTAACTACATTAGATTGTTGACGTTACTTTATGTGAACTGAACTGCGTGACCAAATATTTGACCATTTCTCTTATGTTGCATTCTGTAATATTTGTGTTTAAATTTGACTTATTGTTGGAAACACTTTGACCTGCATTGATCAATTCTGTATAACTTAAGACCAGCAAATTTGCCTCGCTTTTAACTTTAGTTTGTATTTGGACAAACTAGCAGCTGTAAATGGACAAAAATGTAAATATGGATCGAGGAAAAAATATATATGTAATGCACTTTCTTCACTCAAATTGGTGTAAGGTACAATCCTATTAATAAAGAAAGATTGCATCACGAGCATGCTTTGGATCGTGTGCAATGTGACAGTTGACGCCATGCTTGAGTGAAGTAATGCTCACCTGTCCATGAATTAGAACCATTGAAATTGTTAATTTGCACCAGAAATCACTTTGTATCTTTGATGTGTTTTAATGAGTTTGGCTGTTGCATGGAGCTCCTCTTCTCTTTTCATATTTTGTATGTTGTTTTCATACTCTGAACCATTGCCCTGTGAACTGCAGAACCGAGTTAGATGGCACCAAGTGAAATACAAGGAAAACTGCAAAACCTAATACATTGTCCTTTGTTTGACCTAGGGTTATGAGATCCACATGTTTGATCATGTGACTAATACAACAGTATGTCTTGGGAATACAACAGAAAACATCTTCAAGATTTCTGATCTGAAGCCTGGCCACAACTACACTTTTACAGTACAAGCCAGATGCTTGTACAATGGACACATTTGTGGCGAACCTGCTTCCCTGCTCTATGATGAACTTGGCAATGGTGAGGTCAAGAAAATTTGATAACTAGTGAACAGAATTAAAAAAAAATAATTCCTAGTTGACCAAAAGAATGAAGGTCCAGTGTGCAGTTAGTATAATATTGGTTTGGCTATTGTTAAACTATTTTGCATGTAGACTTAACCCTTAAAACTTGTGACCCTCAAACTTGGGGTTGAGGGTAACCCAGGCAAGTGACTGCAAAGTAATTTTGTGGATGCTACACATTGCAGACACTCGTCAGTGGAGGAGAGACTGAATATTTAGGGTAAGTAACTGGGGTAATCAAGGCATTTATTTTGTCCTTGAGTGTTATTAGATTCTTGTTTATCCAGGTATGTTGAATGCTGTGTTTTGTAGTTTGTATATATAATTTAAAAAAAAACTAAAAGACTTGCGATGTCAGAAACTACAGAATATCATCCCATCTCTGTGACCAATGCAATACCCAAAAGTGTTGGATCAATGTAGCAGGTTGCTGTGACATGCTTTTGTTGCTGTGGTATTTGTTTCTAGTCCAGATGAGTGTCTAGTCAGTGGGAATCCTGAAGATGTTATTGATGGGAGTCTTTGTAATTGTAATACCATTGAATTTCAAGAATAGCTGGACGGGCTCTCTTATGTTGAAGATGGCCCTTGCCCATCTATCTTGTTTAGCATTCATTACTACTTATCAGCCCACATTTATTTGTCAGCTGCATTTAGGGATGAACTGATTCATTTGATCAGAATAAATGGCTGAACATTAAGAACATCTGAGTCCAGCCATAAAAGATTTGCCCCAATAAAATGGGGTTTGAATGAAAATTGTAAATGACTTGGCATTTCAGGGAGCTATGGCTACCATTGCAACAAATTTAGGGAATGCCCGTATTCACTCGCAATTCAGAGAAAGGTTTAACATTTCTGGCAAGGGAAGTCAAGCCAAGAATTTCAATGTAATTTTTCTTTAAATCTAATATTTTTAACCAAAAAATCCTATATTGTTCCATGGACCACTATGGCATCGCACAAGGGGGAAACTGGACACAATAGATCTATTTTCCAGGATTAAACAGTAATATCAAAAGTGTGCAACTGGTAGTTAACTGGTAGTTCCAGATAATAAATGGGAGATGGAGCTCAATTTTTGACAAATTCTGTAGACCCCATGCAACTGAAATTGGATTTCAAAATTAAACTGAACTTACAAAGGATTTATTTTGTTAAAATGGGGGAGTTTTTGAACAAGAAGGGCCCCTTTAAAGTTTTTACTTTGCCGGTGGTAATTGCATTAAGGTAATTAGTTAATGGAATTTTAACCACTAAATTGAATTGTCAAGCCACAAAATGCAGTGACTGAATTACAGGATGCCTGTGGTTGAGTCTTTGTTAACAACTTCTGTTTCTCATTTACAATTTTTGGTCTTTGATTTAAAGAAGTGCTGGTTAAAGATGCTGACCATACGTAGAGATTGAAAATAAATTAATCCTCTGCTCTGATTGTGGTAAATTCTAACTTGAACATCAGAGTAAAGCAAAATTAGAAAACCACATATAAGATCTCAATTGGATGAGACTAAGATTGAGGAATTAAATGTTTCTGGAATCTTGTGGTATGTATAGTTTTTTAAAGTTTATTTTTCTAGAATGATATAATCATTAAAATTTTTATGTAGGACATATGAAACATATATTGGTATTAATTGACAGGTCAGTATTGAACAGCCATTTTCAACGTGGACCACAGCACATTTAAGGGGGCCCACAGATTAAAATCCCTAAAAATCCTTTGTTTTTTATGTAATCGAGAAATATGGAAGAAACCAACTAAATTTGACTGCTTCACAGGAAAGGGGGGCATAAACTTTGAGCAGAGTCCTAAGGGAGCTAGAGCCAAAAGAAGGGTGAGAATGGCTGCCCTAGAATGTCAGGTAGATTTGTGCATCACTTTTAGGTGTAATAGGCGTGCTTTTATAGAATTAGCTATTTTCCTTTTTTTTTGTTGATGTGGCTGTTTTGTTTACAGCCTATAAGCAATTCATATTTGAAATTCTTTGTCTTGTGATTGAATTAAGATTAACTAAATTCTGGTTTGGTTGTTTTCTCCCTAGCAGCAAATCCATCGGCTTCCCAGAATTCCAAGTCTACTGACATAGCAGCTATTGTGGTCCCAGTAATGTTCTTGCTCCTTGTGCTACTGGGTATTGGCTTTGCTGTGTTATATATTCGACATCGGAGGCTCCAGCATAGCTTTACAGCCTTTGCCAACAGTCACTATAATTCTCGATTAGGATCTGCTGTATTTTCTTCAGGTGATGAGCTAGGTAAGAGTTTGCTTTCCATGGAAAAACCTAGTGACTATACCTATTACTTTATCTAGTGGACTGATACGCCACCAAGCCCTCAACTTGCAGTCTTATTAACTTATTACTGATGTTCAGTCTAAATTCTCAAGCACTGTACTTGAGATAGAAAGCAATCTGATGTCAATTATATGTAAATCATGAAAATCTGTAGACACTGCTTTAAGTAAAAACACAAAAAGATGAAGAAACTCAGCAGGTAAAACCAGTGTTCTTTATGTAGCATAAAAATACATAACTGATGTTTCGGGCATGAGCCCTTAATCAAGGTATGGAAAAACATCAGCTGGCATCCAAACAAAAAGATATGGGTGGGGGGGTGCAAAGGCAGGAGATGATAGGTAGAGAAGGGAGGGAGGGGACAGCAGCAATCAGGGAAAGGAGGAATGGCTGGGTTGGTAGAGAGGGGAGGGAGGGGAGGACCATAAAGTGGGAGGGGAAAGAAAAACCAAACAAGTTTAGCAGAAAGGAGAGAAGTCATTGTTAATGCCATCTGGCTGGAGAGTGCCCAGATGGAAAATAAGGTGTGGTTTCAAACTGATATCAATTATATGCTCATGTCCTTGCCATTCAGTAGGAAAAGTACAGTCCAATGCTTTTAGTTTTTTTTTAACAAGTAGATTACAGATTACTTATTTTGTTACTCAATAGTTTAGTACATGTATTTTGTATTTTTATCACATTAAGATTTCATCTCGGCTATTCAAGGAGAAAAAAATATCTATCCCTTGGGTTCTTGATTTCAGTTGAGCATGTGCAAGCTTCCAAGTGTAGGTCATATACACACCTTCAGAATCTGTCATTCATTTGTGGTGTGGGGGGGGAAGGAGGAAGTAATCGATGTATTTATAATTTTAAAAATCTAGTCAGTGTAAGACTAGCTTTGTTTTTCAAAAAAAATCCTGCCACAGAATGCTTGATGGCAGTATATCACTCAAATATGGCTTCGTCCAACATTCTTAAATCAGACCGTAGCATCTTGCATGTTTTCACATGATCAGTTTATGGTTTTCCTTTAAAGTGAATATCCTTTGAATATTTAAGATTGATAACACTCCTGAATTGATTCATCTTGCCAACAGTAACAATGTCCAATATAATCTGCTAGTTAGCACAAAGTTCTGTCACTGTTGTTGAACTAATGCTGAAAATTTCAAAAAGGAGGTACCACTGACTAATTATCTTGAACTTGTTATAACGTTATAAAAGGTTTCTGGAACACCCTTGAGATTTAGATGATCCACAGAGATGTCAGACCTAAAATCTGTGGGGATTAATGGGAATTCCCAACTTATGAATAAGAAACATTACGAGGTATTAAAAATGCTACTAATTGGAGGAATTAGGTTGGAGAAGTGAAGTTTCCCCTCATGGGCAACCCTGATGTAGGGTTTGGACCATTGTCATTTCTGATTGAGAATTTCAGAGGAAATAGTGAGCAGAGTTCACAAATCTTCAAGCAATGTGAATTTCTAATCATCAAGAAATAATTAGCTGCTGCAAACAGTACAAAATGTAGCCAGGCCACTGGTACCAAGCGTCAAATAGCTCAGTGATGATGAGAGACAGGAGAGATTTTTGGCTTCTCTGTCTGGACATCTCTCCAATGATTTTAGTGATT
This sequence comes from Narcine bancroftii, assembly GCF_036971445.1. Taxonomy (NCBI): domain Eukaryota; kingdom Metazoa; phylum Chordata; class Chondrichthyes; order Torpediniformes; family Narcinidae; genus Narcine; species Narcine bancroftii. The sequence goes on along the minus strand of NC_091476.1, from coordinate 106,495,293 downwards.
TAATATTAAGGGCATCAACCATTGATTCAATGTATGGCTTGGAATCTCTGATTCAAAACAATTTTTATTTATATAGAATAACTAATACGTGAAATGATTGGTGTCCAATGGACGAACATTAGAATATATGTGGATGATTGAATTAAAATCTGTCATATAGACCTCTTATTCTGTTAATTATCTCATGGAGTCCAAATGGATGGATGAACTAAATTAATACGTGGTCATTTTAATGGGAAACTATCAGGTCCTTTTATGTTCAAGGCCTTGGAAATAAGTTTAAATTAACTGTCACATGTACCAAGGTGAAATGATAGGCATTGTTTTGTGAGCAGACCAGTAGACATCTCGTACATAATACAAGTAAGACAATTAATAAGTATAGTTACAGACGGATATAGTTACTCTATATCCGTTGATATAGAGTAAAGGCAATATAATTTTACTAATTTTGAGTTCATTCGGAAGACTGATAATGGCAGGAATGAAACTATCCTTGAATCTGGTGGTACATGATCTCATACTTGACAGTCTTCTGCCTGATGGGAGGATGTGAAAAGAGTGTGGCCAGGGTGCGATGAGTCTTAAGAACATGAGAAATAAGAACAAGAGTAGGCTATTTGGCCCTTTGACCCTGCCCTGCCATTCAGTGAGAATGAGGATTCAATGAGAATCAATATGATAGCTGTTTTTCCAAGGCAGCAGGAGTTGTAGTAAAGGGATTAGAACTGTGTTTGGGCAGGCGGTCGTGAGTGTACAGAAAACATAGTGAGGACTGAGTACACAGCCATGTGGTACCTTGAGTACAACTGATGTTTCCCAAAAATGAATCCTTAACTCTTGTGTTTTAAGGACACAATAAAGCTATTATGTATGCAAAAATAGCTTGGTGGTTATGGCCTATCTGCTGTTTTTATGCAAATTATAATTCTCAGACTGCTCAGTTTTGCCAAAGCAGGTAAACTCTCCTTCACTGTGTTCAAAATACTTGCTGAATGGTATAAAAACTGGCTCCAACAAAGGCTACATTGGTACTTAGGAACACAGAGTGGTAGCTGGGGTTTGGGAGAAATTGATAATTTCATTTGTGTCTTTAAGATCAATTACATTTTACTAACTTATTTTTTTTCTTTTCCCTGCAGGAGATGATGAAGATGCTCCCTTGATTAATGGTTTTTCAGATGATGTACCAATGGTAATTGCATGAAGATTTTACTGCAAACAAGTGGTTTAAGAATTCTAAGTCTTGGCAGCAGAAAAAAGAATCTTTATAAAAATGCACTTTTCTGAGTTGCAATACATTATTTTTATATGGACCAAAACTTAGACTTTATTGTAATGCGCTGTGATACTTGGATAAGATTGCAAGGTGTGTGATGCAGCCCTGGTCCCTGACTGTAGGTGCTTACACAGCTTTGCTTATGTACTTTGTCATCAGGCAACTTGCTTTTCAGGTCATTGATTTGGTGAATGCTACAGTTGCAATCCCTCTTTCTGATGGTCTATAGATTCAATTAATTTATCGTGGGCAAGTTTAACCTTGAGGTCATATTTCCAAACTTTCCTTTTAAGTAATTATGCTTGAATAATAAAGCTTTAAAAATAATGAATCAAAAGATTTCAAGACAATATATCAGAATACCACATGAAATTAATTTGTAAAATCATATGGCAAATATTTTGCCATGAAAATCTTTGTGTGCAGTGAAATATTTCAATTAGGCAATCCAATTAATACTTACACTATTATTTTGTATCACTTAAATACACCCATTGATGAACAGATCAAAAATAATTCAGGCAGAGTTTTGGAACAATATACTGTACTTTTTTAAAACAACAATCAGGAATTAGGGCATTGTAATATACATAATTTCCCATACAATTTTAATTTGTATTATGTCCATATTAAATGACCATAATTTCAGTTTACCTCTCATTATCACTTCATAATAACTGTTGAATTGCACAATAATATCAAACAACAGGAAATGATTTGGCTGAAGACTGAATCAGATTCTGAAAATACTTGGACAGTTAATTTGATTTGCACATTCTTTATTCCTAGTTCTGCACATTTCCACATTCCATCATTAATCCAAATCTTTTTGGGAAGTTTTTATTGAATCTGTTTCCATTTCCCCTTTCAAGTAATGAATTTAAGATATTCACAACTTATTGCTTGTTCAGGAAGAATTTCTTTTGCTAGTTACTAGAAAGTTGCTGAACAAATAAAAATACTACCTGTACTAGGTTACTGCAGTGTACTTTTCTTTTGTCAAAGAAGGGCTGTTGTCCTTTTTTTCCAGAATAAGCATGTATTTATCTTATGAAGTTGACAATATGCACAAGGCCCTATTGCCTTTGTGTCAGAGGTACTAATCCCACAGTTTAGTTTGAAGAGAAAGATTTAATATTCCCAAATCCATTACCTCAATTTTTTTTTAAATGAATCCAGCTGTGTGCATTCTGAAATACATTAACAATGATTTTTTTTTCTCTCTCTTGGATCTCTATTTGCCTTCCACTTCAATCACAGAATTACATAGCCGCCAATCTTTTGCTACATAAAGTTGATGTGGTTGGCTGAAAGACGATCATTATCCACTAATGGATGGAAGGAGAATGACATTTATTTGCCAAAAGAATCTTGGTAGCCCTTTCACAATTATATTAGCGACCTGAAACTTGCATTTGAACAGATGCATTGAGCAAATGTCTCTGCCCCATTTGCGTTGAAACCTGTGCGGAAATAGAACTGTCCCTCATCTTATCAAAAATAGCATTAATTTTGCTTTTAGAACTCAACTAGATTTTTGTAATGCCATTTTGATATATTTTCCCACTATATCTCTTGTTGACCTGAATTCTTAAAATATTTTAAAAAGTTTATGGGATACATTGAACAACTTAAGGCAGACAAAATTAAAGTATATCATGTATGTTACATTTTTTATGTATTATTACATGACATTCAAAAGAACCTTTGAACTGGAAATGGACCATAAAACACAAGGGTTGATAATGCATTGTTGCTCAAAATATGCGGCTGATATTTTATCAGGAAAACTAATTTTACATCAAATAACACCCTACTTTTTCTATTTTTGATCTGACCAATCTGTTGAGTATTTCCTGATTAACTTTTGAAATTTCTTCATAAAACAGAGCATTCATCTCTGCCCTTACTGCAACAACATACTTGCAATTAACTTGACCCTTATGTGTGATAAATTTATGATTTTAATTCCCATTTCATTAAAAAAATGTTACAGAGACGATAAATTTAGATGGTTATATTTATTGAGCAGCAAACAAGTGGAATCTGATTACCAATCATTTATCATATTAGAAAGTATACTCTGAAGAACAATGCATAATGATCACTTGGGACCAAAGGATTGACTTCAGATTAATAGTTTGTGTTCATATGACGTGATGGTAGGTTGACCATCAGAAAAAGAATGCAACTTCAGGTTGGATCTTCCTACAAGGATGCCAGTAATTTTGCATGGTGTCTGATCATGTCTTCAAAACAAAATAGAATTGTTTATCCTACTATTATTATAGAATATCCAAAAGAGTTTTCTTCCAGGGCTATGCGTCAAGTTGCATGAATTTCCCAATTTAGTGCACTCGGTGGCTGCAGTCCTTAAATAAGAATAGAAGGTCAAGATGTAGCCACTTCACTCTGCATGACTTTGTTCCACCATTCATTAAGATCATGACTGATTTCAAAGCACTGTCATTTGTATCTTCATGTGTAAGCTCTTTTACACCACATTGTTATTAGCTTTCAGTATCAGTTTGGAGCAAATTACTGATCTTGAACCAAAATACAGAATCACTCAATTCATCTTCCCCAATGATCATCCAGTTAAGAAAGGATTTACAGATTTTAATAGCTTTGAATATTGATCCTGTTCTGAATTATGTTTTTACAAAAAGCTTCTGATTCCCAGCTCCATTGAAGTTAATGTCACTTTGAATCTTTTTGTAATTATACAAGGTGAAATTGTATTTCCATAATTTGATTTGAGACTGGAAATAGAATTGGTTCAAATTTTCTTCTGACAAAAATATGGATCAATGAACGATTAAGTACTGGGTTAAAAATTACAATTGGATTTTTTTAACAAACTTAGTATAATTTAAATTGCCCTAATTATTTATCGACATTTCCACATGTTAATGCTGTTCAAAATCTTTTCTCCCTAAAAACTTACCTCAGAAATTGTAATAAAATGTGTTGACTACATTCTTAGTCAAAGAAATCCAAAGGAAATCAAGGGATGAAAACCACCGTGGTTAAGGTTATCATGGATTAACACAACTTTTAAGTGAAATGTTAGCAGCTTATAGTAATGATTGGATATCTGCCTGCATGATGGTGGTGAGCTATTATTGCTGGGAAGTTTGCCTGCATAAACTAATATCAATGGGAGCATTTCTCAGGCTCCCTCATGTTTTTTTTTCAAAACTTGCAGCGCACACTTGAATCATACAAACATGTAGCCTTGTTTGCAGTCCTACTGATTGATTGTGTTGAACATGATCAGAACTGTGTCAAATTTTGTCAAACGTGCATGTTTTGAAGGGGAAAAAAACTGATAATTTTAGGTAGCATTTCCCCTGTGTTCTGTCTTTCTATTTGGAAAATCCATCATTTAAGAAAGAGTTGGATAAGTATATGGATGGGAGGGGGATGGAGGGATATGGGCAGAGTGCTGGTAAGTGGGATTAGAGGAGAGTACTTGGATCAGTGCGGACTAGAAGGGCCAAATTGGCCTGTTTCCGTGCTGTAATTGTTATATGGTTTATGATTTTTGGCAACCAGCTGTCTTGTGTTAGAGACATTTGACTGCATGGTAGTTTTGTGATGCCATGTTGAAATTAAGCCTTTCTTAAAAATGACCAATAATTTTTGCATTCTATTTAAGTCACATGATGAATGTACTATTTTACTGCTGGTGCATCAGAGTGAAATGTCCAGCAGAGCTGCTTGATTTTTAATATATGGTACTACTGTTTTTTAATTATCCTGTGTTTTCATTTAATTTCTTGCCTTAAAACTGGAGTGTGCTTTCTGTACAAGAAAATGCTTAAAAGCCTTTAAATCATTATGCCATATCTGCCTTATTGAGTAAATCTTAAGTGTCTGTTTTTGTGCATCAGCCTTTAATTTTTCCCAGATCCCACAATTAGATTGCACGTATTCACATGCTCCATTCTTCATCAGGCAGCCACTTAACAGGACACTTTGTAGTTTTAGAGTACTAGATTTGCTTTGAAATAAATTTGATTGTTCAACTTGCAGAGAAAGAAGATTCCTATCAGATTCCAAAGTTGCAGATTGTACAATGCACAGTGTACAATAGAGGGTGTTTTGTATAAATGGAAAATATGTTTTTAAAAAAGTGTACATTTTGGGAAAATAATGCTGTGGATCTATTTTTTATGTTTGGTAGTTATTAGAGATCATTGAAAGCACAGTAAATAGATTGCATGGGGAAGTGGAGAGAACGTCTGTACATAGCAACTATATAAATCATGTCTCGCATTTATGTTCTATGTTTTTAAAAATAATAATAAAAAATAAAAAATAATAATAAAAAAAAATTAAAAAAAATACGAATCTTGGATTAAGCACAGTTGTGCCAGAAATCCTCAAAATTAGTGGTACTAAAGATGTTCAGGTTCAGAATTTTCACATTGTGGTTTGATTTTCAGGCTATTGTGTTGTGAGACTTTGCACTAATAGAATTTTGGGCAAATTATATTACAGATCTCTGATTCTTTAATCATCTATCCCTCTACACTTTTGGAAGGGGTGCAATGTGCTTTAAATGTGAATTTATTTCGCTTAATAAATTTTACTTGGATCAAGACTTTTTAAGAATTTGAGTTTTAACTGCTTCTTCAGTCGAAGGAAATACATCTCGTATAATGCTGTTTTGCTTTAGCACATTTTCTTTCCCTCTATCCCTTTGACTATTTTCTTCTCTGAGCTTGCATAAAAGAAACTGCTGCTTTTTGGGCAAGTGAAGAAAACATTATTGCTTATTATTCTACAAACATATCAGGTTGAACCCCAGACAGGAACTTTTAAGTTTCTCAAGCATTTTTGAATGAGTGAAAAACTGTTACTGTAGTACGTTCTCTGTCCATTGGCAATTTTCTGTATGATGCTTCAAGTTTATCATCATCCAATTTTACGTGCAACCTGATGAACCAGCATTCTCCCATCCTCAGCGCAAAAGTATGCAAACACATAGACATAATATACAGACAAATGATGATTCATATGGAGTGTGTGTGTGTTCAACTTTTGTTCAGCAGTTTCACTGCCTGTGGGAAGAAGCTTTTTCTCAGCCTGGTGGTTCTGGTTCTGATACTCTTGTATCTCTTTCCTGACAGGAGAAGCTGAAAGATGCAGTGTGTGGGTTGGTAGGGGGACCTCAATGATTATACAGCCTTCATCAAATAACGATTCAGGTAGATCACATTGATATGGGGGGGGGGGGGGAAATTCTGAACCACTTAGAGTTGAACAGGTCATGATGTTAAAGAATATGAACCATTGGAGAGAATGTACATGGCAAGAGAGAAAATATTTTAGGGACTTTAACATCTTTGAAAATGGCCTAAATTAAATATATCCTAGGCTGATAAGTAACAAACCAAATCATCATTTTCCATTTATTTTTAAATATACATGTGATAGGGAACTGCTTAGAAGTTTGGAAAAAAAGAAGTTAACAGGTTAATTGTTGTAACTTAGGATGTGGATAATTTATTGAAAGAACTAATCATTCTTTTGGAAAGCACTAAATGGTACTCTGCATTGAATAATAATTTTCTGTTTGCAACCATTTGTGTCTTTAACATGCTCCGTGAGATATTTTGAGACAATGTACAACTAGGATCACCATTTAAATTCAAGGGGATATCCATTTAAGACACAAATTGCATTTTTTTCTGGGTCACGTGTGTTTGAAATAATTTTCATCAAAATAAGTATTAAATAATTTGAAATAAGGTAAATATAAAAAAGTTAGTCTGAATATTTTTCGGGAGAGGCTAGGAAGATGAGAGCATGAAATGTTGGGGGATGAGATCAGCCCTGACTTCCCGAAAGCTGGAGGAGGCCTGGCAGCTGCCCCTGCCCATGCTGGAACCAGGTACTGAGATGTCTCCTTCATAAGGTCAGTGCAGTCACCATGGCATTTTTATAGGCTCAGAAAATACAATATTGGATGGATCACAAGTCGGCACTTCTACTCCTTAAGGGGAACTCGATCACAACCTAACTCAAATTGTTTGTGGCTGCGCACAACATTTGCTGCTCCTTTTACACAGTAGATTCGGAACACCTTGTTGCAAAATAACTTTTTTGTGTGGTAGTATTTGTTGTCAACATTAGAACGTGTTTTGATGGAAACAGTCGCAGTCACTGAAGCAAGTCCAAACTTGTGCTGTCCAGTTATGTACAAATGACAAATAATATCCCTTACTTCTTTACTCGGCACTGAAAGCCACTAACTTGGAATTGCTGCTTTTTTGTCCTTGTTTATTTGCAGCTTCTGATGTGCACTGCTCGCTCTCTCTTTCTCTCTCCCTCCCTCCCTCCACTTAAACCCCATTTCCGTGATCCAGACAATCTCCATTAGTGTTTTAACAACATTTCATTAGAGATTATACTTTGGCTGATTGCAGATGTGGCAATACCTAAGAAAGATATTGCCGCAGATGGTCTGAACAGTATTTCACATCTATCCCCTCCTTCATTGCCCCAATGGCTGCAGAATGCGTGGCTACAATGTTTATTGTCATGAACATGTCACAAAATAGGTTGTTTTGTGGTAGCATTACAGGTGCAAAATTGCTATAAGTTGCATCTATTTTTTAAAGCGCAGAAAGGGAAAGTGAGGTAAGTGTCTGATTCGTTGTCCATTCAGAAATCTGTTGGTAGAGGGGAAGAAAATGTTTCTGTACCATTGGGTGTTGATCTTCAGGCTCCTGTACCTTCCCCATGATGGTAGCAGTGAGAAGAGGGCATGGACTTGAGGAGGAGAGGCTGCTTTCTTGAGTCACCACCTCATTTAGATGACCTCAATAGAGTGAAGGCTGGTGCACATGACGGTAGCATGTGGTAGAATTCACAATCTCTATAGTCTTTTTCTGTCCTGGGCATTGGAACCTCCACTTCTGATGCAACCAGTCAGAAGTGATTATCATCCAAAAATGAATCCTCTGTTGATGGATATGCCCCCACCTCCTCAAATATTAGCAGCAAAGCATCAGAGAGAGAAAGGGAGTTTACACTGAAGGTGAAGGGATGAGATGATGGTGAATTTCAGTATGTTGAACAACAAATTCTCTAAAAAAAAACTGGAAGGAAGGAACTTGTTAGGTCAAACTGAATACTTTATAGAGAAAATATAAAGATACGTAACTGACGTTTTTGGCTTGACCCTTTCATCAAGGTATGGATAAAATGTAGGCAGGTGCCCAAACAGTTTTTACTTCTATCATGGTGTCTGCGGACTTTTGTGTTTTACTTCAATGGAAATTCTGTGTTTGTACTGTAAATCTAAGATTTAATGTGAAATGAAACATTGAATTTTGCTTGAACATTATTGAAACTATATTTCTCCCTGACTCCAATGCTTTAAACAAAGCACATTCAGTTTAAGAGGGAAAAAATTGCAAGATTATATTGAAAGCAGAAAGTAATCAGGTTGTTTCATTAGTTTAAGGCTATTATGTTGTATTTCAATGTACTAACAGTATTTCATGGTTTCATCTAAAAATATACTTTAATCAAAAGATGTACAGTAAATACAAATGAAACATTTATCCATGTTTGTTGTGCCAATAATTCAATGCATTTTCCTAAAATATGTTAGTGCCTTGTATAGTCAGGATAATGTGAACTATTTTGTTTCCACGTAAGAATATATCCTTCTCACTGTAGTAAATGTAGTGCACCACTGTGGGGCGTATGTATATGTGAATGTTTCCTGGCATGGTGGAAGGCATCAGTAAGTAAAGTCTCTTGTTATTTGAATCTTGCATCTCTATAAGTTATTTAAGAAGCCTCCCAAGTAACTCAGAGATATAATATAGTGGCAGTGGTATAAGAGAACAAGAATAAAGCCATGCAATTGATTGTAAGTCACTGAAATATGAAGGGGAAGAAAAGAAAAAAACATTACTGGAAAAAAATGACTGGAGCAACAGCAGTTCACCTAGTGATGGACTGGGAGGCTGTCCCAAAATAATCCTTTTCCTCAAAACCATTACCTTCCATTCATCACTGGCACATAGCCCAACACTATACACCAGAGAGTAGCATTTCCTTACTCTGGAAGATCACAAGCTTAAGATATGTCGTGCCTGCACACTTCAGAAATTGTACCTCTGGAGGTAGAATGGGAGATACAAAGCAGGTTCCAGTTAACCTGATAAGCTCATCCTTTTTGGTTCTCTAGAATTCTATTTACACCATATCTTTCTTTGGCTTGGCTTCGCGGACGAAGATTTATGGAGGGGGTAAAAAGTCCACGTCAGCTGCAGGCTCGTTTGTGGCTGACAAGTCCGATGTGGGACAGGCAGACACGGTTGCAGCGGTTGCAGGGGAAAATTGGTTGGTTGGGGTTGGGTGTTGGGTTTTTCCTCCTTTGCCTTTTGTCAGTGAGGTGGGCTCTCCATATAAAGCCATTCTAAAAGGCAGATACTCTAAGATAGGTTTCAAGAACATTTTTCCAAAGAGAGGATAGCTGCTTTTTGTTTGCAAACTTTTGATTTTGTGTTCCTCTTGTAAGGGGAACTGGAGCAGACGGTGGACAAGTTTGGAGAGTAATCTAACTATATCTAGATCAGTGGTTTTCAAATTTTTCTTTCCACTCACATACCACCTCACATATGCCATAAGAGCTCTGTGATTAGTAAAAAGGATTACTTAAGGTGGTATGTAGGTGGAAAGAAAAAGTTTGAAAATCACTGTTTTAATCGGACCTAATTAACTCATTATGTGAACGATTTCATGACTCCAAAGGAAATTGGCCAATGACAATTTTTCTCAAGCAAAATATTTCAGTAACAATTGGGTCTAGAGCAGTGGTTCTCAACCTTACTAATCACAGAACACCGATGGCTTTGGAATTACTTAAAGTGGTATGTGAGTGGAAAGAAAAAGTTTGAAAACCACTGCTCTAGATTGTAAGTGTACTCGGAGAAAGTACTGCATCTGTGGTAACTTGCAAAATCTCTAAGTGTGAAGGAACTCTGTGTCAAGTGAACAACTTGAAATATAATCAAAGTTCACAGCAGACAATTTGCATACAGTAAGCTTTCTCAAACATGTAACAATGACAAGATAATTCATTTTGTGCATAAAGGCCAAGTGTTGAGAGTTAACCCCTCTTCTTTCTGCCAGCCAATACTGAGAATGCTTATGTAATCTAAATATTCTATTATTGATACTTCCTGGTTCAAATATAAAACAAACGGATGTAAATATCCACCTCTGCCTTTTCAATAAGCATGGTTGGCAAAGGAATTCATACATGATATATACAGTATTTGTTTGCCAGCGGCAAGAACGTTTAATTTTCTGATTTCAGGTAATTCCACTTTACGCAATTTCACATTGCTTTATTTTTCAACCAACACTCTGCCCGCCTCCCCCCCCCCAAACCATCCCCCTGTTTTCTCCCTTACCTGTCTCTCCACTTCTTCAACTTTCTTTTGCCTAATATCCTATCATCGCATCCTTGTTCATGCTTGATATCTCCAGTTCCCATTCTGGTCTCAAAAATGGGTCTCAATCTGAAAAATTGACTGACCATTTCTCTCCATGGATGTGGCTTTCTCTAGCTTCTTATTGTTCACACAATATAACTTTGCACTGTTTTTATTGCACAAGTGCCACTAATCATTTGTCATTGTCATGGGTGTCCATTAGAAAGTCGCTATTTTTAAAAAAAATTATAAACATATGGCCTATTTTAATTGAACCAATATCATTTCATTCAGAATCAGAATTTATTGTCATGAACATATTAAATAATTTGTTGTTTTGCAGCATCTTTGCATTGCAAAAATCACTTTAAAAAAAATTACATTTAAAACCAAATAAATTTGTGCAAAAATAAGAGAAAGTGGGTAATGACTGTGGTTCATTGTCCATTCAGAAATCTGATGGTGATGTGGAAGAAGCTGCTTTTGTACTACTGGGTGTTCGTCTTCAGGCTCCTGTACCTCCTTCTTGATGGAGAACATGGCCTGAGTGATGAGTGTTCTTGAGGATAGATGCTACTTTCTTAAGACATTGCCCCCCCATGGAGTGAAGACTGATCCCTGTGATGGCGCTGGTCAAGTTCAGAACTCTCTGTAGTTTTTTCTTGTCCTATGTATTGGCACCTCCATACCAGACAGTGATGCAACCAGTCAGAATGCTCTCCATGGTGCCCCTGTAGAGATTTTCAAGAGTCTTTGGTGATGCACCAAATCTGCTCAAATTCCTCATGAAGTATAGCTGCTAGCGAACCTTCTTCGTGATTACATTGGCATGGAGCCCCAAGACAGACCCTCCGAGATATTGACAGCCAGGAATTTGAAGTTCTTAACCCTTTCCACTACTGACTTCTCGATGAGGACTGGTTCATATTCTCCTGATTTCCCCTTCCTGAAGTCTGCAATCAGCTCCTTGGTTTTGCTAACATTGAGTGCAAGGTGGTTGCAGTGGCACCTAACCAGCTGATCTATCAACCTTCTGTGCACCTCTTCATTTCTATCTGTGATTCTCCTGACAATCTTGGTGTCATCAGCAAATATGTAGATGGCATTTAATTTAAAGGGTTACCAGGGTACATATGAAGAAATGACTTCACCTGATGAAGGATGGTCAGAACATAGGATGTTTAGAGGAAACCTCATTGCAATGTAATTGAACATTAATCATGAGCTAGTGAAAAGGCGTGTTTCAAAAGTCATCTGAGAGAATTCAAGACTGCAGAATAATGGCTGGTGGTCTGAATCAAAACCCAGCTGTGATCTCATGGAACAGTGGAACATACTTAAGAACCTAGCATTTCCTTCGACTGGAAGAAAAATAGATTAATTGGGATGATCTTTATTTAAACGTGCCTCACTCTCCTTGAAAATTCTTGCCTCCAGTGATCCCTTACACCAGATTGCTAAGCTTTTTGTACTGTGGATCTCTGTAACATCTTGTCCAGTTTCTAATGACCAGTTCTAGGACCTCTGATGTTAGAAATTTGAAGAGCCTTGCTCTGATGCTTTTGCATGAGATTAGAAAGTGTTAATCAAAATTGTGTGTTCAAATTAATGTAAATAATCCCATGGTTACTAAATCCACAGTGCATGGAGAAATCATTTTGGCAACATAATATACCCAGTTAATTTAAATTTAGACATAGAGCATGGTAACAGGCCCTTCCGGCTTACAAGCCTGAAATACATACAATCATGTATATTTTTGAAGGGTGGGAAGAGCTCCCGGAGAAATCTCTTGCTGGCAAGGGTGGGGGTCATGCAATCTCCTAGCAGGCAGAGCTGGATTCTAACTCGGGTCACCGGTGCTGCTGTCTGTAAGATGATCTCCCTTGATGAGATGCCAGTCCCTCACCAGTGTCTGCCAGAGACAGGCAAATCCTTGAAGGTGGTAGGCAGGCTAAGAGTGATCTCAGAAGTTCCCAAACCAAAAGACTATATGCACCCTACAGATGCCCAGTTTGAATAAAACCTCTTGGTTGTCCCACCCACCCTCCACACTGGATGCCTGTAGGTCAGGGTCCCTTGAGTAAAGTGAAATTGATGATTGTAGCACAGCCACTTGACCAAGAGGGCAGTAACATTTCCATTTAATTTAAAAAGTCAGAAAATCAGGGAAGTGATGTGGGAAACCAAAGGATGCTCAAGACCAGTGATATGCTCCATCCAGCAAGAATATCCTCACTTTGTAACCTCTGTGTGTTTTAGTATGGTAATTACTTGAGATAAAACAATAAAAATAAAAATGGTATAGTTGCATCTTTCCATGTGAGCCACACTTTGTCAGTCACTTATTGGTATGCAATAAATGTCAGCATTTGTGATAATTCTCTTGGCGCCTGCCACATTGACCACCGCCAGTGGGCTGATATCTCCTCAAACCGTGCATCTTGGTGCCTCACAGTTCGGCGGGCAGCAACCTCCTTTGAAGAAGACCGCAGAGCCCACCTCACTGACAAAAGACAAAGGAGGAAAAACCCAACACCCAACCCCAACCAACCAATTTTCCCTTGCAACCGCTGCAACCGTGTCTGCCTGTCCCACATCGGACTTGTCAGCCACAAACGAGCCTGCAGCTGATGTGGACATTACCCCTCCATAAATCTTCATCCGCGAAGCCAAGCCAAAGAAAGTCTTCAAGATGAGATATTGAACAGATGTTCACATTAATGTATTTTATCCCATGGTACTAATTCAAAGAGCTGAGAATTTATCCACAGTATCCTTGCCTTTATCAACTCATTAATATTAGGGCGGCACAGTTGGTGTAGTGGTTAGCGCCAGCAATCAGGACCGGGCTTCTAATTCCACATTGTTTGTAAAGAGTTTGTAGTTCTCCCTGTGTCTGCATGGGTTTTCTTCAGGGGCTTCAGTTTCCTCCTACCCTTCAAGACGTACTGGGGATTTAGGTTAATTGGGTGTAAATTGGACAGCACAGACCCATGGACCGAAATGGCCTGTTTCTGTGCTGTAGATCAAAATTTAAATTTACATTTAAAAATCACTGGAACAAGGTACTGTATGTAGCCCATTGCTGTTTGTGGGGTTTCCATGGTGCAGATTGACTGTTGTGTTTCCTGTAGTATTAACGGTTTTCATTCACTACATTATTTTAATTTTTAATATTTTATTTTGAGCATTTTCAATCAACATGCAGTCAAAACGAAGAATAACCAAAAAGAAAAACATCAATATCCATAATATGAACAAAATAATTCAACTATCGATCTGCAGGTCGATATTCAAGAAAGTGAGAAAAAGAAGTCAACACTTGATTCAATTATTATAAAGAATGAAAAATGACAATAATACTACAAAAATACAAATTCCATGTCCACGTTGAACCAAAGGGAGAAAAAGATAATAGAGAGAACAAAATAAGAGGAACCCTATTGCTCCCCCCACCCCCTCCGAAACAAGGAGAAAAAAAATAAGAAAAGAGAAAGAATAAGAAAAAGAAAAGATTGGCTTCACCTGGGATAAACCCCATTCCCATCAAGGGACAGATAACCCGACTTATCAAGGGACCTCGGCACTGCGAGCACTGGGGGAAAAGTCAGGAGGGGGGAATTTTTAAAGATTTACCCTGATTTACCTTGGGTATGAATTGCATATTCTTGAAAATACATCATTCCTGTTTCTGAGATTAAAGATGATCTTCTCCAGGGGAACACAATTAAGCATTTCTACCTTCCAGCGGACTAAACCTAGTTGGGAATCAGATATCCAAGTAACTGCTAGGTATTTCCTGGCCACTGCTAAAGTGAGCTTAACAAATTTTAATTAATATTGTCGACAGCCTCATTTTAGGTCTTGTCTTCTAAATTCCCCAATAAAAATAATTGTTCTTTTTTCCAGGAGATTACTACCTAAATCTTCCCAGAAAGGCATCACTTTAGGGCATGACCAGGTTGAATGAAAGAAAATACCTATTTCTTGACTGCATCAAAAACATTGGTCTGATATTTCCAATTTGAATTTATGTGACTTTTGTGGAGTGAGCTATAGCTGATGCAAGAAGTTATATTGCACCAGCCGATACCTTACATTAATCGTGTTAATCGTGTTATCTCGACATAAGTTAGACCAGCAAATGGATCAATTTCTAAACCCAAATCTGATTCCCACCTTTGTCTTGATTTATCAAGGCCTTGTTCAGGGGTCCCCGCCTGAAGTAAGGAATATATTTTTGAAATAATTTTCTTTTGTGCTCCCCTTTCGAACCAGAGTCTCTATTTTGCTACACTGTGGTAAGGTTAGTGCTGGATGAAATTTGATTACTACATTATTTTTAAAGTGTTCTTGGGACATCTAAAGATTTTGTTGCATAAATGCAAGACTTTCTCTTCCTTCTGTAATTGTAGCTAAGAGGCAGACACCATTTTATTTATTCTCAGCCTGCAATGTGATTAAGTGAAAACAATATACTGTTAAACTAGTGTCCTAAATGGAAAATATTAACTACTGAAAAATGTTTGAGATTTATTTGGAGCAAGGACAAGTATGTGAGTTGTACACCAGATTGGCTCAGAACAGATGCACAGCGTAGTTACAGCAGGAGGCCATTAAGCCCATGTGTCTGACTTGCCAAGAACAATTAAGTTAGTTCCTGTCCCTGTTTCTCTGAAAGATTTTCTCCATGTATTTATCCAACATCCTTTTAAACAGCATGTTTGAATTTTCATATGCAATCATCATAGTCTTTTTCCTGGGGTAGAGGAATCTAACTACAAGACATAGGGGGATTTAAGGTGAGGGGGAAAGTTTTAAATGAGACCCACGGGCAACTTTTTCACAGAGAAGTTGATGTGTATATGGAACAAGCTGCCAGTGGAAGCTGTAGAGACAGCTACAATTATGACATTTAAAATACATTTTGACAGGTACATGGACAGGGAGATTCAGGGGGATATGGGCCAAACTCATGCAAATGAGACTAGATGAGAAAGGCAACACAGTCAGAATGTTAGACTGAAAGCCCTGTTTCTATGCTATAAAGCTCTAGGACTCCATTTATCACAACATTCCAAATTCCACTTACTACTTGAGGAAAAGCCTCATCCATTAAACATGTGCTCCCTGGTTATTCACCCTCTAATAACTAGAAACTTTTTCCTTATTGACAAATTATTGCTTTGAATATCTCTTATTCTTCTAAATGGTGGTAGCACCTGCTTCTCTCACCTATCCATATAAATATTTCTGGGCTCTTCTACATCGTTTCCAATGCCACCTGATTCTGTCCAAAAAGGTAGCCCTGAATTAGTCACCATACTTAACTACATTATGGGTAGATTTTGAATATATTTTGAGTTTTTGTACTCTTGCCTCTATAAAACCAAGGATCCCATTTGTATTATTAACTGTTTGATTAATACGCTCCCTATATTCAAACGAACTGTGCACAATACCTGCAGGTCTATTCCTTTCCTTTTTAAAGCTACCATATCATTTCTGCAATTGAATTTATGTTTACGATCAAAATGTTATACTTGCACTTCTGAGTTCAATTTCATGGGGGCTCTGTTTCCCATTTTCTGCAATGGCATATTCCATGGCATTCAATGCATTCTCAAGTGTTGTATCTTCTGAACATTTCCAATAGAAATGAGAAATTGTGAATATTCTAATTTTGAAACTTCTAGAAACTGCACTCGATATCACCCTCCCACCCTCTCCGGCAGCCACCACCTCTAAACCTTTAAAAGATTGTCACTGCACACTGTTTTTGATTCCTTTGCCAATTTTGTATCCACGCAACTGCTGCCCAAAACAAAACCTTAAATAACCTGGGTGAAGTGTACCAAGAGCCAAAGTGAAATTAATCCAAGTGTTAGTTCTTTAAAAATCCTACAGGTGGCAGTATCTGATCTGCTTCTGTAATGCTACACTGCAACTTAGATAGATATTAATTAAAGCATCATCAACTCAACCCAATGACACCTTTTAAAATGATGGAGGTGGACTTCTAAAGTTAATTATCAGTGACCTGATATTTCCACCTATCTCAAATCCAACTTCTTTCCCATTTCTTCTAATTCTTCATGTGATATTTTTAAAATCAAGATCTTGTTTAGCCACTGAAAATAACTTAAAGCCAGGATATTAAATAACAAGTAGGAAAGTAGTTTTATTTTGCCTGCAGGCACTTATTTCATATCCTCCTGAAATCGGAACAAGGAAACCCCGTAGGGATAAATTTAATTGTAATGATAAAAGTTGCAATGCCAATATTTCCAGGAAGATTTAAGTCACAGGTTACTTGAGCCACTAATGTCAGAAATTTTCTCTACTCTGCCATATAAGGAATATTTTAGGCATCCATTGTTCTGTTGCTGTCAGTGGGAAACTTACAAGGATTGAGAAGAAAATGGTTATTTATATGCAATCTAGGAAAAAAAGATGCATTGTATTCTCATACAATTTTCTATATGTTTTCTTTGTTGAAGAGATGTGTTTTTGTGTGGCAGTCATAAAGGGAGAGCTTTGTCTCTTGAAAATTCCTGCAATGTACCTGTATATTTTCTGTAACCTCCTCCAGTACAGTGTTCAAACAAGCAGCCTCCTCTCTTGTCTGAGGCTCAGATTTTCCTTGGCTTTCTCAAATCAAAGGTATTGACAGCAACTAACATTTAGCATGTAATGAGACAGAAATTCATAACAACCAGAGAAAAAGAATGGTTGGATACTTGGTTAAGGTAATAGTTCTTGGTAAGTTTCTTAAAGGAGTAAAGAGAAATTCTGGAGTTCACAATAGAGATGTCATTCATCCAAGTCATGGGTGCATATGGTTAAAAGCTGTATTTCCAGAATCCCTGAGGAAATCAATCTGTCTGGCATTCAGAAAACAAACCTTTTTCTAACTCTGTCCTAACTGGTACATTCCCAATTTTGCAGGATCTCAGTGCTATGGGATGTCATGGGGTTGTGAAGGAATGGAAAAGGTTTGAATAGTTGAGAGTTCTGAGATTTAAGGCAGGAGAATGTCTTGGAGCTTCTACTTGCAATTCCAGAAGTTCATCCTAAATTTCCTCATATTGGTGCCAATTGTGTTATTCAATGATCATTGTCAACAACTGAGATATAAGATGTTAAAGTGCAAGAGGTATACTATAAGGAAAAGTGGAGACTGATGGAAGGGCAGAGAGCTGAGCATGGAGGTACAATCAGAATTTTATACAAAATGAAAGTTATCAAAACTGGTAGGAATATATTGAAAAAATGGAAAGGAGCAAGAGAGATATGGATGAAATCATAATGAATAATATGGAAATGACAGTTTAGTTAAATGTACATTTATTCACATTTGTTTTATTGGAATATGCTACCCAGTAGCCTCATGGATGGCCAATCTTGAAATGTATTAAAGAGTGTTGTGTTTATAGGATGAGAAGAAGGCTTGATGTAAAAGACCAGCTATGATCTTTTTGAATGAAAGGAGACTGTGGCCTACTACTGTTTATCACAGTGGAACAAAAGAGAAAAATGCTGAGTGAAAGTGAGCCCTGAGATAAGTTGGTGGAATTAGTAGATCATTTGAAATGGAAGTAGTATGGGGAAATTGGAACAAAAGGAGGTACATCACCTAACACCTCTGTTCCAAAATAGTTTGATACCTTTTACAAAAGATAATCAGTTTTTAAAATTATGGTCAGATAAAGGAATTAAAACTATTGAAGATTGCTATGAACAAGGGCAGTTGATGTCTTTTCCACAATTGAGAAATAAATATGGAATAACCAAAAATATCCTTTTCGCTGTTTTCAAATAATAAGATACTTAAGAGATAAGCTGGGATCGGAGAGGCTATTTCCCCTTGTAGTAAAGTGGAAATTCTTATTAGACATGGGACTATATGGAAGTATCTTTTGTTGCAAAGGGCAACCTCTAAAACTGGGCTTCATAAATCTAAACAAAAATGGGAATAGGATTTAAATATTACAATAGATGAGCAAACATGGATAGATTTGTGCAGAGATTGTATGACTAATACAATTAATGTACAATATAGACTAGTACAATATAACTTTTTTCATCAGCTATATATTGCGCCATGTAAATTACATAAAATAAAATTGGATTTATCAAACGTGTTTTAGGTGGGGTGAGGAAGAAGGCGCCTTTTTGCATTCTACATAGTCCTGTCCAAAGGTGAAACATTTTGGATAAAAGTAGGGGAATTATTAGAGCAAATTACTGTATTACATACCCACAAAATCCTGATTTATTTTTATTAGGGACTGTAGAAGGAATGAGACCAAAACTGAAGTTATTATTAACCCAAAAGAAGTTTGTTAAAATATTACTGGGGGTGGCAAGAAAGTATATTGCAGTTACTTGGAAATCAGACTCTCATTTAAGAAAATAGAAATTGAATATGGAACTTAAAAAATGTATTCCATTAGAAAAAAATACTTATAATTTGAGGGGAAAATGCAATACATTTCTGCAAATATGGGATCCATATATGCAAAAGGTAGGTATTGTTGTTTAATTTTATTTCTCCATTTGCTGGAACCTACAATAACCCTCCATGTCGAGTAAGGAATTACAGTTTGATAAAATCCTTGGTGCCCTTGTGCCCTATCCTAGTATAAGCTCTTTCTTAGTTTTTTTTCTCTTTTTCTTTCTTTATTATGTTACTATATCATTTGAAAATATCTAAGTATTTGTTTATTATCATTATTGTTTCAGGGGGTTGAGGAAGGAGGGATTATTAAGAGCAGGGTGTATAATTATATAATGTAGTCAGAAACAATTTGTTTAAATATGGTAAATGTACAAAGCTGTACGCATACTGCATGTATGGAAATTTTAACATAAAATATTCAAAAAAAAGAATTGAAGTCGTGAGGTTTAAGACAAATTTATGTTTGCCCTCTTTCTAGGATTTTTTTTTAAGTGGGATTGAAAATGTTTCTTTATTGTTTAAAATAGGAATGATAGATCACATAGTGCAAGATGTATTTTGGAGGAGTAAGGGGGTTTTGTTGGGCTAATGCATCAATAGGTAGTGGGAAACGGAATTAAGATCTAGATCTGATGTGCTCTGTTAGAATGATTTAGACTATTTCTATCCATGTTTTCTGCCTGACTCATCCCTCTGACTTCTCTTGATCCACTCAAGACAAACCTTTATCAGTAATTTTCCGTTCAAGAAATTCAGTAATGGCAGATGGTGATACATTTCCTGAGACATGGCTTGTAATGTTGAATCCTGCTCCTTCACAAGCAGTTTGTTAGCTTTTTCTTCAATAACCCACAGTGCAACTCATTGGAACAATGTGATGCATTTTGTGTAGTTGAAGCGTGGTAACATTTTGACCTGCTGCCAATGAAGAATTCTCCCTATCCCCAAACCATTTAAGTATGAGAGCAGCCTGTGCCACTTGACTGGAGGATGTGCTACAACATCAGAGTTTGCCATCAAACACATTCTAAAGTGATTTATTTGTCTCCCGCAATTTCTGGTTTTAGTTCACATCGTCACATATTTTATCTCTTGATATGCTTGTGCTTCTCAATTAAAAATGAAGATAATCTGACCTTTGGTCAGATGAGATTATCTTCTCATAACATTCATCTTTGAGTTGAGGAAATAAACTTCAAACTGTGCCTGTTTTGTTGAAAACCAATCTTATCATCGTAATGTTGATGCTACATTTTACTTGGTCCTGAAGATGGAAGAATTAACCTGACACTAATGTATTTGTGTTGGAAATAATTAGGTTGGTCAGGTAGGATTCTTTGGAGAAGTGACCTGAAGCAAAGTTGCGAGGAATGGTCAAATTTTTTATTTTGTTATCCTCTATATGCATTCTACTTGACCTATTAGGTACCTATAGCCCTTTCTTGATTTGCTAGACCTTCAAAGGTTATGGGAGAAGACTGGAGTGCATGGAACATTTTGCTACTTTAAAGGCATGATTTTAAACCAAGCCATTCCTTTGTTTTAATTCAGTTCTAAGTGAGAACTTTGCTGGTAATGTTGACATTGATTGTGTCCCTATTTATACCCACAAACTGAACAGTTTATTGGACAATTTTTGAGGGTAGAATCAGTGGCTCTGCCAATATACTTTATATCAATCGTAACCTCTGAGCACAACAAATTTCCCCGAAGGATGCTAATTAACCAGATGGAGTTTTAGGGAATTTGGTGGTAATATGGTAACCATAACAACTGCATTTCCTGTGAAGACTGAAGTGGGCAATGTTACCAGCCACCATCATGTCAACTTTCTATAGGAGCTCTATCGATAGCATCTTGGCTGGCTGCATCACAATTCTCAATCCTACAGAGAATTGGATCCACAGAGATGATTACTGGGGTTTCTGTTCCATTGCACCACCAACCCCCCCCCCCCACCCCCCCCCCCCCCACCAATCAACATGATCTACTGGATTTTCTTCTGAATATGGCCCGGAAAATTGTTGAGAACCCATTCCACCCTGCACACTACTTTTAACTACTCCTGGCAGGAAAGAGATAAAGGAGTATCAGCCAGTATCACCAGGCTGAGAAATAGCTTCTTCACATGGACTGCTGAATGACTAATGAACTGCTCTCACTAACCCTCCATGATTCTACCATTTATTCAACCATATTTATTTATTTTTATATATGTATATTTGTTCTGGTTTTGTGACTGCATGTTTTTGCAACAAGAACTGGAGAATGCTGTTTCATTGGTTTGTACTTGTACAATCAAATAAAAATAAACTTGAACTTTTCCTTCTTAGTCTGGGTGATTTAATTAACTGAATTTAACTTCTCAATATCCTCGGGATTGGAACTGGTGTCTCTGGACCCCAATTTAGCCATTAGGCAGGTAAATTTTATTTGACTCATAGTTCTGCACTGCAGTGAAATGTCCTTAATTGATGCATATGTGTCGAAGGGTTCTGGCTTTTCATGGCTACATTTTCCCTAAACTATCTCTGCAATGCACTTGTTTCTCTGTTAATTCACAGTGAGTGACACACCTTTATAGTATTTTTATGCCCATTCAGCATGACCAAATTTCTAGGGTGTTGTTAATGTTGATCTTGGACACTCATGCAGAACTAGAGACATCAAAGATAATATTTATCTGGCACATTTCCCAGATAACTACATAATGAAAAGCATTGTAAGGAATAAGCTTCATTTTGTTCTCCTCACTAATGTTGCATCTTCTCATAACATTCATCTTTGAGTTGAGGAAATAAACTTCAAACTGTGCCTGTTTTGTTGAAAACCAATCTTATCATCGTAATGTTGATGCTACATTTTACTTGGTCCTGAAGATGGAAGAATTAACCTGACACTAATGTATTTGTGTTGGAAATAATTAGGTTGGTCAGGTAGGATTCTTTGGAGAAGTGACCTGAAGCAAAGTTGCGAGGAATGGTCAAATTTTTAATTTTGTTATCCTCTATATGCATTCTACTTGACCTATTAGGTACCTATAGCCCTTTCTTGATTTGCTAGACCTTCAAAGGTTATGGGAGAAGACTGGGCAGTGGGACTGAGTGGGAAAATAACCATATTACCATTTACGGAGTGGAAATAGGCCATGTCGGCCTTTTGAGTCCGTACCGGTTCACTAGAACAACTCCACTAGCTCAAACCTCCCACTCACCGCCAATAACCCTCCAACCCCCTCACCTCCATGTACACATCCAATCTTCTCTTAAATGACAGAAGGGACGCTGATGCAACTATCTCATTCGGAAATTCATTCCATCCTGCCACCACTCGCTGAGTGAAAAAGCCACCTCTAATTTTTCTCCTAAAGTGTTGCCCCTTACCCTTAACTCAGGGCCTCTTGTTCCAACCTCCCCTGCCCTCAGGGGAAAGAGTCTGTTTATGTCTAGTCTATCTATCCCTTTCATAATTTTAAATACCTCTATCAAGTCCCCTCTCAGTCATCTACGTTCCAATGAATAAAGTCCCAGTCTACTTAATCTCTTCCTGTAAGCCAGGCAACATCCTTGTAAATCTTCTCTGCACCATCTCCACCTTATCTATATCCTTTCTATAATTTGGAGACCAGAACTGAGCACAGTACTCCAAACCTGGCCTCACCAATGCCTTAAACAGCTGCAGCATGGGTCATCTCATGATTAAACGGCAGGGCAGACTTAATGGGTTGAACAGTCTATTTCTGCTTCTGTGTCTTATGGCCTATGGTTTTTAACTTGTTTTGAGTTTCCTTGCGTAACCTCATGTGTGTGCAAATGCACAGACACTCAAATTTGAGTGCTCAACACTGCATAGTTGTTTATTCCAGGACTTCTCTGGCTCATCAAGAGTCGATAGCAGCTAGCAACAAGCCAGAGAGCATTTGATCACAGGACTAGCATCCACTGACACACAATCAGATTGGGTGCATGAATCAAAGAGCTCAATCGATATCACTTCACAGTTTTGGAATATTTGAAAAAGTTTATAAAATGTATTTGAAATTGTATTTCTGTAGTATGTATGCACACAACAAACTTCTACAATGTGATTTAATGGCAGATAATTAGTTTCAATGGTTTTGGTTGAGAGTTAAATACTAGACGAGAACAAAGCTACTCCGTCATTGGAATTTTATTGGATCTGTCTGAGACTTGGTTCAATGCCTCATCAATAAATTGGAACCTGAGACATTGTCTTATCCAATTTATATTCCATTAACCTGAACTGGGCAGAAAATCAGGTAAGGTATATATAAATCAGCCAATACTAATTTTACTGGCTTGTCTGAAGTACTTGTTTCTTTGGAGTAGGTCTGCAGCACAATTGGTGTGGTGGTTGCCACAACGCTGTTACAAAGCCAGTGACCTGGATTTGAATCCAGAGCTGTCTGTAAGGAGTTTGTACAGTCTCTCCTTTTCTGTGTGGGTTTTCTCCATGTGCTCCAGTTTCCACCCGCCCTTCAAAACATACAGAGGCTGTAAGTAAATTGGGTGTAATTGGGCACCGAGGCTTCTTGGCTGGAAAGGCCTGTTACTGCGCTGTATGCTTAAATTAAAACATTTAAAATCCACCTAATTGAAGGTGTAACTCACTGAGCATGGGGCTGAAAATTGGATTTATAATTCCTTCCTTACATGCCCTATGTTCTTGGAAGTTGAATGACATTTTTCTTGTTGGTGATCACTCCAAAACTAATGATTTATTATAATGATGGAGAAACCCATTTGTAGAAGCAGGGTGATACAAAATTACATCATGAACTGGTTTTTGTCAACTGGTAAGGGGCTAAGCCATGAAACATGGAGGAACATCAGCTAAACCTGCTCTTGAATGAACCTAGAATCAAGATTAGCATTCTTCTCCCATTACCTAGACACATGCCTTTCCACATTAATGGAAACCTGCTCAGAGGTCACCCTGCATACCAGGTCATTTCTCCTCACTTTTTTAAAAGATCCTTATAATGTTCTACTACTGGTATTTGTCCATAAAGCTGTGTCCCAGCAGCCATGCCTTCAAGAGAACCCCATGAGATTATGTTTTTGAATAGAAGGCTTAATGTCCAGGAAAATCTATCTTTCAGAACCAAAAACCATTTCCCGTACTTGTGATAACAAGTGGGTTACCCAGATGGTCTCAGTTCAACACAAGCCATTTGTTTCTTCAATGGCAATTGTATAACATGCCAATTGAATATTATGTCAACTAAAATTCTGATCTTAAATTGTATCCTCTTTTTCTTGACCCTTTTGACAGGGGATGTCACAACCTTGCCAAGCTCTCTGAATATTTTAAACATTTGTCACAAATCTTTGCCTGTAAACTGACCTCCTCTCCCTGGGCTACAAATGACTTAAGTCCCACACTGTGTGGTTGATTTTCTACAGCTCTCAGAACAGCAAATGAATGCCAAGAAACACTGCTTTGCCAAAGGTGGTCTCCTTCCAAGAACAAATATGTTAAAACATATATTGGCTTCTTAGCCTGTTGGACCTGGTAATTCTGCCAACTGAGTTTCTGAAACACCCAAAAATTCAATAGCAAGACTAGAAAGAGCTTCTTAGCAGGTTGGAACAAGTGACAGTGAGGGGTAGTTTCACTTATGCAGAACACAAAACAATCAACCTAAAGCAGAATTGGCCTTATAGTTGGAGGCTGTATCTTTAAGAAAATATGAATGAACAAAGAAAATGTTTGCATTGAAATCCTTTTGCTTTATACGTCAGGGAATGCCAAAATGAATTGCATATTTCAACACCTATAATAGCAAACAAAGTGCCTGTACAGCTATCTCAAAGGTTCAATGACCATCACTCCTTGCCTTGGGATCCTTGGATGCTTTCACAATTGAACCATATCTCCCATGTGACATGTTGCAGTTTACTGCAACATTAGGGACATTGCTGCTCCAGGTAAGAAACAGTGAGCACAGGTAGAACCATTCTGTGAGCCAGCTCTAGCTTGGGGCTGAATGCTGAAAACATAGGCCTACAATTACTGGCTCCCCTTTAACCATCTTGCTAGTTGTTCCCTCAACTCCATTAAATTTGTAGAACCTGATTCCATTCTCATCAAATACTTTATTTTCTGTTGTTCTACTTTATTTACTTTCTATTATCATTGCCTCAAAATATTCTTGAAAAAGTGACATTTTCTGATTAGTTTATGGGTCCTGTTTCTGCTCTGTCCATTTTTTCCTGAACACCAGCTCCTTATGCTGTTCTCTAATCTGTTAGGACCTATCCAAATTGCAACAATTAGAGGAATGTTCACAAAAGTACATCCAATATCTCCGCAGCCATCTCTTTCCAAATCTAGGGATGTAAAGCATTGGGTCAGAGCTTGTCAGATCTGAATCCCATTTCTGCCAAGTGCTTTTCCTGAACAGTTTAATTGATTTAAATTCCCAGCTCTCATTTGCTTCTTGGTTAACTGCTATATACGTTACATATTTACCACCCTCATTTTTTTTGCTACTTTTGTTATGCAATCTCTCCTGGTCACCTCCCTGTCACAGATTTCCCCTTTTAGTTCCTCTGCAATTAAAGCTTTTCCCAGTTCTGATTACCGGTTAAATCTCATTGAAGTGAAGCATTAACTTAGCTTGTCTCTCCACACACGCTGCCTGACCTGATGAACATTGCTGGATATTTTTGTCTTTGCTTCAGTTTTTCAGCATATGCACATTTTTGCTTTTAGGCTTTGTCCAATTCATTTCATTTGGACATCAGAAAGACATAATTAACTCCCAGGAGTTACAGAGCCATTTGCTAAAAGCACTGCATCACTCAATGAGCACCTCTACAATGTATTTGTTGAATAGTTTTAGGGTGCATGCTGAGGAGTTCATGATAAGAGCTGTTTTTTAATTGAAACTTTCAAAGCATGTTTATGCGGAGCCAAGTCACGATTCCAACAGTGCCGTGCATTTAACATTTAAAAGAGTTACTTAATTCTCAAGGTGTTGATGATGAATCAACAGTACAAGAACATGATAATTAACTGAAGGCCAGTGATATTAATTAACACTTGATGGTCTTGGGAACATGGCATTCAGTCCACTCTTCAATGAGAGAATGCCAAAATTAAGATTATGGGAATAATATTCTGCTGACAGATTTTAGATTGATCATCCCATTAGCAAAATATTAATAAGGGAAATGAAGATGGGATGTTTTATTCAGTGGTTTTGGATAAGATTTCCAAAATGATTGAGATGTTTTATTCAGTGGTTTTGGATAAAATTTCCAAAATGATTGAGCCCAGCTGAATGTTGTAAGTATCAGGGATTAGGTCAAGCGGACAGGATGGTGTTAATGTTTCACAACACTCCATCTTCTTCAACAGATTCAATCAGTCAAGCTGCACTTCCACTTGGAGATGGAAATTCTGAGTTCAGAATCATGCAATGCTGTCACTGTGCAAGAGACTCTTGGGTACAGGGAAACCTTTCTTCATACACACACCAAGCAATAGAATATGTGAAGTGAAGTGAATTCTCACAGTCTTCCTACCAGGGTAGATGATTCTAGAAGCAGAGGGCATAGGTTTAAGTTGAGTGAGGAGAAGGGTGGGGGGGGGGGAAGAGTTAAGAGCGACCTGAGGGGAAACATTTTTCACTCAGAAAGTAGTCACGATCAAGAACAAGCTACCAGAGGAAGCAAGAGAAGCCGCTGCAATTCTCTTGTGGACTTGAGAGAGCGGGAGACAGTGCTGTTCTGAAGGGATCAATGCCCCCCCCCCGTTAGAGCAGTCAATGGAGTTTTTAAACTAAAATCCTACAACTGCAAGGTTTGTGCCCAAGATGGCAGTGCCTGTGCATGGCAGCAGTCTTGAGAGGTTGCAGACTCCAAGGGAGCAGTGGATCAGCACAGGGCACCAAAAATGTAGAGAGCATCCTGCCCCTGCCACCTCTCACCCACACTAATTGGATGGAGGAGCAGAGGAGATGACTCTACAGGGGTGATCATGGCGGTGGACCAGCGACGGGTTCAGTCCCTGAGGAACCCACACAGGTTGCGGGCAACTTGCTGTCGTGGGATCTACGTGGACTGTGGACTGTTGGAGACTGGCTCATTGGAACCAGATAGTGGTGCCAGGATTTAAGAGGCTGTTGAGGGTAAGAAGGGCTCCCAAAGGACCTCGGGTGCTGAAAGCTTCTTGACGCGTCAGAGTTTGGATTTGGAGTTTGGGTTGCCAATGGTTCAAAGAGGATCTGTGCAGCTGGAGGCGAATCCATGGACACTCAATAACTCTGAAAGGACTCTCTTTTGCTTTTCTTTCTATCTTACTGCAAGGGGCACTTGGTGACACTTATGGCAACTCTTTATCTGCTGCATACTGTACTGTTAGATGACAATAAGAGAATCTTGAATCTTGAATTACCACATTCAAAAGTTGTTTGGACAGGTGTATGGATGGGAAGGGTTTAGAAGGATATAGATCAAATGCAGACAAATGGGACCAGCCCATAGTGCCAACTTGGTCAGCATGGATGAATTGGTCCAATGATGTCTGATGAATGACAGTCATACACAGAAATTAGTTATTTCCAAGGCAGTGTGAATGATACATGTTTGAATGCACCAACTCCTGACCAATTGTTCCTCTCTTGACCCCACCCTAAAAAAAGAAATGCCTTCCTTTAAATATTAGCAGCATTATTCATCACAGAAAATTCCATAGTTGATGTCAGTCAGTGGTTTGGATAAGAACAAAACATTTAATTTGTTCTTGAGCACACGTTCTATTAAAGCCCTGCAGCAGTGTCAAATGTACAGCACATGTCAATTATTATCTCTACTGTAGCATGTGTGCTACATGCACAGAGAACTAAGGTTCAATTTCCCATTATGTCTGTACAGATATGTGTAGGACAGGTAATCCCCAACTTACGACAGTAATGGGGAACCGAAGGACTGGTTGTAACTTGGGTTGGTCGCAAGTCGGATTCGCTCCACTGTGCATGCCTGAGGTCATGCAACATTCAAGAAATGAACCTTTAATGGGGACCTCGGGCTTCCGCAGGGAAAAGGAAATCAGGCTGCCACTGGGAACTGGGGAACTTTGGGCTGCTGCTTGGAATGGAGACCTTGGGCTGCTGACGGGGAACGTGGACTTCGGGCTGCTGCTTGGAATGGGGACCTCTGGCTCCCGTAGGGAATGAGGAGCAGGGACTTTGGGCTGCCGCCCAGAGCGGGTACTGCGTAAACAATTTTTTTTCAAAATATGTACTTGCACAGGAGTGTAATAAAGATTTTTTTAAAAATTTAGTCATATGTGCAGGTGGATTTAACTTGCATAGGTCAAAAGTCGAAGACTACCTGTATTTGGAAATATTCTCTGTAGTTCCAATCTGACACAATTAGCAAAAAAAACCCTGTGCTACATAATAGAAGTTTTAGCCCATAAGATATTCACAAGCATGAATTGTTGGCAGTGGTTCTCAGTGTTGAGTTTTATGTCAGTGCTGCTGAGAAACAGGGCTGGGTGCATTTGTGTCTGGTGGTAATGTCATGGTTTCCCACAAATGGAGCTGAGTAACCTTCTCAGAGGGATTGAGGAAGAGGAAAGGCGAAAATCCTGCTCCAAACACACAAATGCAGCTGCGGGTAAACACATTTCTACGTGTTCATCCATCTATTCAATACGACTTAGTCAACCTTTCATTGCCCACATGGAATGCTGAACTTCTTTGAAATTTAAATTCCACAATTGATGAGCAAGCCAACATGAATTATCTTTGTCGTTCATTACCAGGATTAGTTGCAAGTTCCTGAGAAAGAAAATTGAAAATGCAGTTGTGATGTTTGATTAAATGAGGTAAGGGAACCACCCAAACATCAAACTCAACAACAGACCATGAAAGCCTTGGGGATTGTGAGGTTTCCGAGGAGCTAATACCCAAATGCCAGCTGCCATCAATGTGTTCTTGTGATCTGTGTTATGAACCAACAACCCAGTCAGGTAATGCAATGCCAGCTCTTTAATCCACATGTGTAAAGCTTATCTGAAATTTAAGTTGGCTTAATTTTGAAAGGAAAATAGACTTAGATGCCTTCCATAGGGTGGTCTGCATGTGCTAACAGGACTACTGTTATTGCTCCAGTTTCTAACATGATGAAATCCTCACCACAGCCATCCCTCTTGCTCTCTGACCTGCACTTTCTCTACGTATTTGTCTACACTTTCTGCCTTCCACTCCTTGCTTGCTCAAGAACAAAAGAGAGTAGGAGTAGGCTTCACGAGAGCTCAAGCCTGCCTTGCCTTCTTTTTGCAATTTCCTTAATTTTTGAAAGGAAGATTATTGGATGGAAGTGCTTCTTTCTTCAATTTTAACTTGCCCAAACCCAAATTTTGAACTGTTTTTCAATCACTGCCTGTTTAGTAGAAATGTGTCCTTTATCTCAAGTTGTGATGGCCATTTTACCAGGAAAATTAAAATAAATGAAGCCTATAATCTCAACTGTGATATTGCAGAGGTCTGGGATGCAGAGAGGTTTGGGTCTTTTACGTGATTCACAAAGGGTGATTAACTTAATCAAACATTAATTACCTCACTATTCCAGGGATCTAGATTTGATTCTAACCTTGGCTATTTCCTGTGACAACATTGATAGAACAGGAACAGGCCCTTCAGCATATCATATCTGTTTGAAATATGATGCCCAAATTAAACTAAAACTCTTCCGCTTGTCTGTCGTACTCTGTTCCCTGCATATTTATATGTGGGTGGATAGGTGTATGGAGAACTGGGGGAGTTGATGAAAGTGTGAGAGAAAAAGCACAGACAGATGGAATTCCTCTGCTAGGAGACAGCAAAGAGTTGATAGATAATTTTACATCAATTTGATATATAATACAGTAAAAAAAAACAACGGTATCTGGCACCTATGGGGATAGATAGATGCTGGATAATTGAATTTTACAGTTGTTTGAGATTGGGTGTTGCATGATTGGTGAACTAACCACTAGGGGCACCAATTTATTTTCCTTATTTTTAACCATTTGTCTGAGGATGGTGGCTGCTTGAATTTTGATTAATGGAGATTTTAGTATAGTATGATATGACATGAAGGAAGCAGTTCAAAGAAGGTTCACTTGGTGCTGACAACATTTGAATTGCCTGGGCAAAGGAAGGTCTGGGCAAAGTGCTGGAAATGGGATTAATATGGATGGGTGCCTACTGATTGGTATGGACATGGTCAAGCAAATGGCCTGTTTCCACACAGTATGGACCTATGACCCTAGTACTTGGACTGAGCCTGTAATTAATGAGGAAAGGTTGGACAGCCAAGCTTGTAGCCTCTGAAATTTGGAACATAAAGACACTTGACTGAAAATATAAGATCCCTGAGTTGTCCTGACAGGATGAATGTGAAGAGGGTTTGTCCATTGTGGGAGAAACTAAAATTAAGGATATTTAAAAAAATAAGGATGGCTAATTCAAAGCAGACATGAGACATATTTTTTTCAGCTTTGTGAGCCTTAGGAGCTCTCCTATTAAGTAGGTGGAATCATAGTGGAGCTGATGGAGTATGGAACAGTGTTTCAGTAGATAATGGAACAAAAAATAGAATGATCAGACCGGTGAGGGACAAACTTGTAGTATGCGTAGCTCTCAAAATTGAAGGGGAAGATAACAAGGCTCTAATATTGAATTTATAATATTGAATAGATGGCCTTGTTGAATCTTTGTTGCCTTTGAACCACATTGAGGGTCTTGCCATGATGAAATTGAATGCTAAGAGACAATTTACTAGTGTGTAGGGCACATCAAAAGAATTAAAGGCTTGTGGATGCAAACCAAGGCTTTGGATCTGCCAGTAGGCGTGACTACGCTCTCAGCCAATTACAGTCATCCTACACTACAATCTGTACATATACACATTGGTGATAGAATCTGTACTATCACACAGTGTTTCCCTGAGCTCATTTCTCTGGGATGGGTCTTAAATTCACAATAATCTGATTAAGGATGTTGCCATTGCCTGAATGCATAAGAGAAAGGAGCTGAACAAGATTCGGGTTACAACCAGTCAATTGTTCCGAGGACAATAATTACAGAATGAGCTGACGGTAATGGGTTCTGAGTTGGCAGAATGTGGTTAGGTTTCAACTGGATCATCGAGGGAAAGATGGAGTGAGCCCAATTTTTAATGTGCTTGTGCTATTTCCTGCCACTAACATTCCTATTCTTCATGTACATTGTGACAAAAAATCTTGCTTTTGAAATTTTCTTGACCTCAATTATTCTGATCGCTTAAATAAGTCTTTTCTTTGTTGTGTACTTATCCAGTAATTGTATACTTAATTAAAACAAAATACACATTTTACAACACTGCAAATCACGATAATTAATTTTTCACAAAAGTTTAAGTTGAGAATGTTTGGTTTCAAAATGTGTCGCATCACTCTGTTCATGATTTGGTGAGTAAGAACATGAGTTTTATGGTGTTGGGCAATGACAATGTTTCTTTTACAGATTGTGTATTAGCTTTCAAATATGGTTACCAAGAAAAGTCAGGAGTACTTTGCTTCCTCTTGAGTGGATGCATTTAATGTATTGCACAGAAGTTTGTAGTCAATGTTTGGAAAGATAACTTTGTGAAGACTTCATTGCTAATTCTGTGAATCTAGAGGTTTCAAGCTTCAAATTCTGCCTTTTCAGACATTCCATGGAATTCATGGACAAGTTATGATTCTGCCTTGAAGATGTCATGGCCCATCTGAAGCCATGTGGTTATAATACCCATCTCCCACTGAATAACCACCTGACAGATTTATTAGCACATAATAAATATATGCACACAAAATCTATCCACATAGAAGACACTTATAAATAATATAAATATAGATAAGCAAATGTATTTAAAACTCATCCATTTTTATGCATAATTGATATTTGCCCATATCTTCGTATCAAATACTTGTGTGCATGGCAGTCATAATCTATCCGATGGTCATTGGCTGTTGTGTTGTTAGAACAATAGGTTGTTACTAGGGAAACACTGACACCCTAGCATTGGATTGGCTGTTCATGACATCTTCAAGGGCCAATAGTAAACAAACTGTGAATATATAACATAATGAAGTCCAGTTTTTGTGCCAACTGTTTTTTTTTCCTGTTCCTGTCTGTCCACTGAAACCTATTTGGAAGCAGGGCAACAGGGCAAAGTAAAATTTCTCACAGGATTAGAGGCCGACCTGCTCACTGCCAAGCAGAGAGCGAGAGTTTCGATCTGTTTGCTATTCATCAGTGATTACATGCCCCTAGCACCTGCAACAAGGACACATAAAGCCGGCATTCATCGCGGCCTGGCAGCTTAGGCATGGGAACATCAGGGAACTGGGTGACAATCATTGTATCTCCAGATAAACGTATTCAGTAAAGAACTTCAAAAACACAGAGCTCAGTGAAGCCATGCCTGGAATCACAGAATACCCTACTGTATAATCAGGATCCCTTGTTGCCAACAAACAGCAGAATTAATTTGTTAGAAAATACACATTGCACTCCAACATGTTTATTTTAGTCCTTTCTAAAAACATTGCACAAATGGTTCTAAATAAATCTATTAATATTTCACTCATCCTTCGACATTCATCATAATAACATTCCAAATCTTCTTAATTTTGAAGATTACTGCTTAAAATGGCATTGATTGGGCTCAGTCCTCAAATATTGAGCATTTATAGTCGTGTGATGATGAAGGCATTTTCTCAGTGGCAACAACACTTCCAGGTTATTCTCAAATGTTCACATAAATATGGGACAGAAAATAGAAATAGAACTGGCTCCTCGATGTTTTAAACTGCTCTGCATTTTAAGCAGATCTGATGGTGAAACAATCCACAAGTGTGGAACTGGGCAGCAACATTCCATGTCGACCGCCTCGTCGTTGCAGCACATTCTGCGCTGACAGCTTTCCTTATTTATTACATTTTAACATCTTCCCTTTAACTTTCTCCTCTCTGTGACTGCCCACCTTCTGCTCTCCTGAAGCAGTACCTCAAGCTGGAGCTCCTTGGTGTTGCAAAAAACATAGCATTAAAATATAATTACTTTAAAATTTCTACATTAAAACTGCCAATTATATTCATCCCAAATATTGTTGAGACCATCTGATGCTTGCTTATTTTCTGACTAAAACTGTTAGGTGTTCATTCTGAGTCACACCAGATCCTTCCCTCCTCGAGTCAGCGTCGTACCTTTAACCATGAAGTAACTGATGGAGTGGTCTTGTGATATGTTTTAATTTGAGAAGCGTCAAAGGTGCTTTCTTCAGTTATCTCTCATGCTGCTCCTTCTTTGTTCTAATGGATCTTGTTTCCCATTGAAACTCTATGCTTTATAATTTTGCTTTTTCCCTTCTACTTTATGTGTTGGAGTTGAACTGTTAGAGTACTCGTGAAAGAATTCTTCTCTTGGAGAGAAATAAACGTAAACTCTATTATCTTATTGCCAGAACAATTATTTTAAGCCCATGTAGTACTTATAGCAGGAATCCCTGAATTAATTTTGTTACGTACCAGACAGCAGCAATAGAAATTTGCCCTTCTAATTTATCTAACTTATCTACACTTAACCCCCAACTATGCGCCAATATACATATATGTGTGTGTGTGTGTGTGTGTGTGTGTGTGTGTGTGTGTGTGTGTGTGTGTGTGTGTGTGTGTGAAATGCATTTGCCACTGCAGCTCCGGCATAATTCTGGAAAGGCAATTCAAAGTTCAGTCTCAGTAAATCCAGTGTTAACATGCAGGCTTTAGATGGATACAAAGAATTTCACAAAATAGGTGGGAGGGATCGGGGTGACAAACTGTTTATTAACTTACAAAACCTTGTCAAGGTGCTTCCAGAGAAATTTATTTTTCAGACAAATGACAACTAAAAAAAGGAAGGCGGGGGAGTTATTTACAGATTACGGGTCATATCACAGAAAAACATGATCCAATCGGAGAAGTATAAAATATCTTATGTAAAGGAATTTTATGTGTAATTTTTGTATTCAATATTGATTTTGGACATAATACAAGTTATGATTTAATTGTTTAATTATTATAATTATAGAATATATTCTGAATGAAATAAGTTAATGTAATAATTATAGTTTATGCTTCTAATTTTCAATTGATATACAACATATATATATATGATTTTATTTATGTTATCATTAATATACCTTGCGTAAAGGGTTTTTGTTAAAGCACAATAAAAATATTTTTAAAAGAAATACCACCAAAACTCCCCTTTTCCTTGGCATAGGGGACATGAAGCAAGTGATTTTCTCAAAGCTTCCACAAACCCTTTTACGTGGATCAGCCATTCACAGTGACCTTCACTTTTTTGGTCACAGAGTGGTATTCTCATTCCCCTATATTTCGGAGAAATCATACAAATTAATCTATCATCAAGGCCACATTCAGCACAATATCCCTTCAAAGGATGAATCTCCAAGTGTTGGCACCTTAAAATGGCCACTACTCATTCCACTATAGCATGGAGAAATCAGACCGATTGCCTATAACCACACACTAGGCCACTCCGGTACTGTATTACTTCAAAGATCTGCTCCACAGTACCACTTCTTTAAAATGGCCCCTGAGCAAACAGTGCACTGTGTCTTCAATCTGTTGGTCACATGGTCTCTGCACTTGGGTTTTCCAGGGTTCCTTCCTCTCTCTTCAGATATCTGTCAGCTCACAGTCAAACTCCAAAGCTTGCAGGGTTTTGTTACATTTGTTCTCTTAAAGTGACAGTCCCACACAAATGGAAAATGAACTGAAAATGAGAGAACATAATAATAGCAAGTTAGAGTCTTGATGTTGGAGTGTTGATAATGAGAGATGATTCTAACCTCAGTGTTAGGTTAGGCCATCTATTTTTATTTCCAGACAGCAACTAAAAACCCTTCTGTCAGTGTGGGTGCCTCCTTATCATTGTGTTCTCAAGAAAGGTCACTGATATGTATAGGTCTTAAGGTATTTTTGCTAAGCAGTTAAATGAAGTTTGATCTCTGAAAACATAGGAAAACCTTGATGTGCCTTTGGGCTGCTCAATTTCTTATGTCATTTTGTTGGCATGACCAGCTGCTTCCTGGCTGGGAGGAGTGAATGAACAGATGAATTGCTGATAGATGTTGGCTCAGTACATGTTAAATGGCCTTCTAAAGTGTCTGAAGCTTTTTATTACATTAATAATGATATATAAAAGCAAATCCTCATTGTATCAAGGTGACATTGGCCATGTGTTTCAGATTTTCTGCTCACTATTCAAGAGTTGAAGGTTCTTTATGCAAAGAAACATTGATCTGGATTTATGGGACATTTTATTTATTTAGTTTTTGATCTATCAAGGCTAGAGTTTATTGTCCATTCCTATGGTTAATGGTCAGAGTCCATTTTATTGAACCACTGTAATCCTTCCAATGAAGATGGTTTTGGGGGAAGAGTGTTAGGATTTAGACTGTTGATAATGAAGGAGCATGGTCTGTCAGGGTGGTGAGATGGAGAAGAGGACATTGGTTGGGTCCCATGTTCCTGAAGCTCTTGACATTAGTGGTAAAAGTTGCAAGTTTGCGAGGTACTGTCAAGGTAACTCCTGCTACTTGTTATTCATTTAGCACCTCCAAACTCCTGTATGATATTGAACTTTGTGAGTGTTGTTGAAGCGGTCACATCCAGTGAAGTAGAAAGTGTGCCCTCATATCCCTGACTGTGTCTTCAGGAAAAGTCTCTGGGGTGTCAGGTGGTGAGTTGCTCAACACATGATGCACAAACTCTGACCTATCCTTGTGATATCAATGTTTATGCATCTGGTCCAGTTGAGATCTTGAACAATGAGGACCTTGAGCCTGGCTTGGTGGTAGGGTGAATTATGTGCTGGGCTTTTAAGTCACAGAGAGAGATGTACACTTCTTCTGTTGCATGATCATCAATGCCCATGGATATCCATTTCTGAGCTGCCAGGACCGGCAGTGCCACACAACATATTGCAGAGTTTGGTCAACATGACTTTCTCTTCACCAGGACTGTTCAGCTTTCATTTCCTTCTTGCTATTTTGCGCAATTGCATTTGCTACAGATGGAATGACAAAGACAGTCTTGAAAGTTCACCCTTGTCTTTTTACTTTCATTACCTGTTTCACACCCAGACAGACAGTGTGTAGTTCAGATGTTGGACAGCCCAGTCAGTGATGGTCCTATCACTGAGTGATGTGTTTTGAGATCTCCCACTCAGAGTATGTTCCCTGCTCGTGATAGTTTCAGTGATTCTTCTAAGTTCTGTTCAACATGTAGAAATGTTAATTCATCAGCTCAGAGTGGGTACTGGATGATAATCAAGAGGAGAGAAGCCTTGCTCATGTTTTACTTAATGCAATGAGAATTCATGGATTCTGGTTGAAGACACCAGGGCTACTCTCTAGTGCACTAGGTTATTAGCAGAAGGCAATTAATATTATGGCTTTGTCCCTCTGATGGGTCTGTCCTGCCAGTGAGACAGAATGTATGCATGGACTTTGACGCAAGAGACTGGAATGTTGTTTGATCGTTGAGCAGTGACTTTTCTGGAAATAGTTTCTGTGTTGGACGAGGAAAGGGCACCCCCCTCCCCACCCCATTTCACAATAAGATAATCAATCCCCAATTCCGGGGTCTCAAGTAAAGACCAATCATTTGGGAAGAGACTGAGAGACCAGGATTCTGGGGGAAACATACCTCACAGAATTTGGCTTACAGAATAGTAGGGTGTGTGTGGTTATTAAAGAATTAGCCTACTTATGAATTAATGAAAAGTAGTTTGCTTCTCTTTTTATCTAATAACTGTACATTTTTAATTTTCAAGACACTTGGCAAATTAGACTTGTAAAAAAAGTTAATAAAAATCAGTTTCTTTCTATAAGCAATGAATTCAGTTTTATTTATTGACCTTACCTGGTCCATTCCTTTTAAACCCATTAGTTTTTGCCAAAACTTTGCACTTAATCATGTTCACAGATGAGATTACAGACAAGCACATTCCACATGACTTACTGGGGCCTCGGAGGGGAAGTAAGGAACAGAGAACTGGGAAGAGCTTGCGTAGCGAAGTACATTCATTAAACTTTTGAAAAATATACATATATATGGTTGTGGAAGGAAGAATAGTAATATTAATTCATGGCCCAAGTAAAGGTGTGAACAGTAGATATTTTGTGTTGGTATGGAATACTTTGTGGCCAGGTGTTGCACAGTCTATATACAATATATGCTACACCCCTTCACACTAACAGTGCATCTTAACCCTGACTTTACCAGCCACCATTTTACATATTTCACTCCATGAGTTCATTGCTATTTATATACTGTATATGTTTATGCATATGTCAGGGTTTTTGGTCTGTACAAGCTGCATCTCACCCCATCAGCATTTTTTTCTCTTCAATTGTTCCTTAAAAGCTTAAATGCAGCTTGTCTCAAATACTCCATAATGTAATGAGTTCCACATTCTCATTACTTTCTAGATAAAGTCACTTCTCAGGAATTCATTATTGGATTAGTTAGTGACAATCTTGTATTTATAACTCTCTATTTCTGGGAAACATCTATCCATCAATCCTATCAATTTAGTTTAGAATACTTTAGGGGTTACCCTTCAGTATTCTCTTTGTTCCTCTATTTTGACCCATTGGTCTGCATTTTCCAATCTGAGTTTAACACACACCCTAAACTTGGCGCGCTGTTGTAGATAAAGGGTGTTGACTGCAGCCAACTTTAAAAGTCGTCTCTGTATCTTAACTCTATGTCTCTCTAAGTTAAAAAAAAGCAGAATTTATGGAAACATTGCAGAGAAGTAAAATATTAAAGTATGAGGAGAGAATAAGTGAAATATTATTAGAACTTTAGGAAAAGGTTCAGAGGTATTTTTACACAGCAATTTCCCTGTCAAAGCTGGAAGGAGAGGGGTGAAGGAATAACTAGCAAATGCAGCCTCAATCCATTAACTGAGAGCCCTCACATCCCCTCAGCTCAGGACCTCAGTAGATCAGAAACAAAATAGCCCATCAAACTACCTAGAACTCTGCAATTCAAGATGGCATAAGGCAAGAAACTTTGAAAGCCAGTAGCCTAGCACAAAGCCTTTGTTACAAGCATGGACCTTTTAAAGTTTGTTCCAAGCTGTTGGACTTTTGTGCATGAAATAGTTTTGATTTTTGTCCATTTGCAGCATTAACTTGCATAAATTGACATGATAACAGAGAAGAGACAGAAGAAGGGTTCATGCATGACTGCTTTATATTAACAGTCCCTAGGCTGCGGCTAGTGTATGAGTGTAGAGCTCGTCGAAAGAACCAAAGACTTGTTGATCCAAACCAAGGCTTTTATTAGCAAAAGACAGGAGCTCTTCACAGGTGGCCGACCAGTCCGGAATGATCCGACCTGGCTAGGGACACAACCCTTTAAGGCCCAGACAGTAGGCGTAGCAAAGCTCTCAGCCAATCGCTGTAAGCACAGTCATTACACTCTAGATACTGTAATTACATTGGTGATAGGTCTGTACTATCACAATGAGCAACTGCTTTGCATCAGGCTTAGTAATGCCACAGGTTCGGCCAATAAAGTTCACCATTGTCATTGCCAGATAGTAAATTGGGAAACCAGAATATAAAGGAGCAGAAGAAAAAGGAATATGTATTATCTCTCTATCATATTTTATCTTCTTCAATTTAATTCAATTAGTTTACTATTCTATTTTTGTTGGCAAGTACCTGTTTGATTGCAGCAAGTAAGAATTTCAGTGCCTATGTAAATTGTACAATGTGAATGACAATAAACTCATTATCATTAAACTACATCTAAACCAAGAACTGGTTTGATCACATCTAGAGGGCTGTGAACAATTCTGGGCTCCACACTCAGGGGTTCAGTGCTACAGGAGCGCACAGGCACCTCAGGGGGCAGCTCCAGCACCTCATGCTAGAGCACCTCCTTGTCACCATTTTTGGTGAACTCCTGTACCTAAAAAAAATTAGCATGGAACCCCTGCCCATACTTGGGGGAGCATATATTGGCCTTACAGAGTATGTGGTCATTAATGGATGCTTTGATCAAGGGTTTCAAGATATTAAGGGAAAACATTACTTGGGCAGTCTAGGACTGGCTCTTAAAAATTGGAACCAGATCTTTCAACAATGAAGTCTCGAACCATTATTACATACAGAAGATGGTAGAAGTTTGAGCCTGTTATGGTTCTCCAGGTTATGTATCATTGTCTTTTATCTACACTGCTCCGATTCCTTTGGGTGAATAAACACAAACCTACTATCAACTTAGACATGGATAGTGGAACTTGATAGACTATGTAAGGAGAAATTATTTGCACAGATCTGATATTTAATAACCAGGGCTTCTCATTTATGATACTTGGCAAAATTTCTGGAAGTGAGATTTTTTTTACAGCAGTGAACTAGTGGTATGCAATATATTCATTTATATAAACTCTGTCATCCAAATCTGTCACTAGTCTCCTAACTCAGGCCAGCTCTGTTTACTTATCATCCTTCTGGCCACTGATCTTCACTGCCTCCTGGGTTACCAATGGCTTGACTTTATAATTATAATTCTCACCTTTGTTCTCAAATGAAGAGGTTACGCAGGGACTTAATAACAGTGGCCGTGGTCATATCTGAGCAGGGGATGGCAAATGGGAATCGTGAGTATTCATCAACAATGTTAAGAAAATACACATTCTGGTTTGTGGAGGAAAGGGGGCCCTTGAAGTCTATACTTAGACATTTGAAGGGGCAGGTGCCCTTGAAGTAAGTTTTCTCTGGCTGGTAGAAGTGCGGCTTGCACTCTGTGCAGACCAGGAAGCTGCAGTCAGGTCCCTGATATCCTCAAACGAGTATGGGAAGTTGCGTGCTCTCACAAAATGAGACCCCAGGGTGGCAGAGGCTGTTGTGAAGACCTTGGAAGTGATCTATTTGCACATTGGCGCAAACGCCCTTGCACAAGGCATCAGGAGACTTGTTGAGCTTCCTGGGCCAGTACAAGATTTCGTAGTTGTAGGTGGACAGTTTAAGTCTCCACTTCAGGATCTTGTTGTTCTTAATTTTTTTCTGCTGTTTGTTGTTAAACATGAATCCGACTGCATGTTGGCCAGTCAGCAGGGTGAACTGTATGCCGGCTAGATAATGCATCCAATAGCACTCAGCTTCTATTATGGTCTGGGCCTCTTTCTCAATGGCTGAGTGCCAGAGTTCGGGGCCCTGGAGGGTAAGGGAGAAAAATGCCACCAGCCTGCCCACCTGGCTAAGTGTGGTAGCCAGGGCAAAGTCAGATGCATCGCTTTCCTCCTGGAATGGGATGGATTCGTCTACAGTGTGCATCGCCGCCTTGGCGATGTCGCCTTTGATGCAATTGAAGCTTGTTTTGGCTTCTGCCGATGGGGGAAAGGTGGTAGTTTTTACCAGAGGGTGAGCTTTGTCTGTATAATTTGGGACCCATTGTATATGAAAAGAACCTGAGGCAGCTTTTCAGGGCCTTGATGCTATGGGAGAGTGGAAGCTCCAGCAAGGGCTGCATACAATCAAGGTCAGGTCCAATTACTCTATTCTCCACCATTTACCCTAGTATAGTCAGGCATGAAATGCAGAACAAGCATTTCTTTTGGTTATATGTGAGGTTTAGGGCTTTAGCTGTCTGGAGGAATTTTTGAAAGTTACCCTCGTGATCCTGCTGGACATGGTCACATTGTCCATGTAGAGAAACATGGCTTTCAGTTGATGGTTGTCCACTATTCAGTCTATCTCCCTCTGGAAGACTAAAACCCCGTTCGTGACTCCAAAGGGGACCCTGAGGAAATAGTAGATATGGCTGTCCACCTTGAACGCCGTGTATGGGCTGTTCTCTGGGTAAATTGGGAGCTGGTGATAGACTGATTTGAGGTCGCTGGTGGAGAAGACCTAGTACTGGGCAATCTCGTTCACCTTGGGGGTGAACCAGTTGATAATCTGGCTGTAGTCTATAACTATCCTGTGCTTCTCTCTGCTCTTTACCACCACTACTTGCACTCTCCAAGGGCTGGTTCTGGGCTCCATGATGCCCTCTGCCAGGAGTCGCTTAACCTCAGCCTTGACAAAGACTCTGTCACCGGGTCTGTATCGCCTGCTCTTAGTTGCCACCGGCTTGCAATTGGAAATGAGGTTTTCGAATGGGGGGGTGGAGAGACTTGGATGGTGGACAGACTGTAGTTCATGAGCAGTGGGCAGTGTTCAGGTTGCTGATTGGCTGTGTTCGGGGAGATGGGTGGGTAGTTTAAAAGTTGGTTATAATGGACAGTGAGGGTGGGGTGGGGCCCATCATAGTACATCAGAATGCTTTTAAGTTGGCACTGCAAGTCCAGCCCTAGTATGACTGGTGCACTGAGTTGTGGCATAATGAGCAATTTAACATTCTTGTACTTGGTGACACCCACAGTTAGCGTTACTGTGCAGCTACCTCATATTTTGGTCAAATGGGGCTTGGAGGGCAATGAGATTTTACACTGGACTGGGGTCACTGTGAGGGAGCAGTGCTGTACTGTACCTGGGGTATAAAGCTTTCGGTGCTTCCTGTGTTGAACAAGCAGTTCATAATATGGCTGTTTACCTCAATGTTCATGGTAGACCTTGCTAATTGATGTAGGGTGCTCTGGTCCAGAATGACGGATGTCAGTGCCAGTTCATTGTCTGACTTGCTGCTGCTGTGTGTCGGCGACCTCCAAAATGTCCGCCCTGAAGATGGCTTCCCTTGTGGTTTGCACGTGATTTTCACCGGACATGACGTCGGCCCCACCCATTGTCCCAAGGTTCTTGCTATGTTATTTTCTGTGACCGGAAGTGGAACTAGAAATGATGCGGTCCAAGATGGCGATAGCAGTTGTTTGCACACAGCGCTGCAAAGGGAAGGTCTGGGCCTACATACCCTTGTGTAGTGTCCTTTTCTTCCACAGCTAGAACAAGTCACGCTTCTGGCAAGACAGTTCTTCCATGGGTGTTTGTCTGGCCACAGTAATAGCACCTTGGTGCTCAGTGATAGCAGCTGCTGTTTGGGACATGGAAGCCACACTGCCAGTGGAGTTAGCCTTCACATTCAGTTGGGCCATCTCTAGTGCCTTGGTGAGATCGACCACATCCTGCAGGGTCTGATCGTCCTTCTCCAAGAGCCTTTGTCTGATATGATCAGGCCTGAGACCAGCCACACAGATGTCCCTGATCAGCTTCTCCTGGTAGACAGCTGCCATAATGTGAGTGCAACCACAAGCTCCAGTTCCCGCGAGGTCCGAATGTGTTCATCAACGAACTCACCAGGTGCTTGTTGATGGCTGCCCAGGAGGTATCTGGTGTAGATTATGTTCTCCTGGGCCAGGTACTGCTTTTGCAGGAGCCTCATAGCCACTGAATAATTCTCACAGTCTCTAATCATCTGAAAAATGCTGTGGCCGACCTGTGCGAATATCAGGTCTCTCTTATTGACTTCTTCCCAAATGTCATGTCGCCTCATAAATGCATTCAAGCAGTGAAACCACTGATTGAATTTTATGGAACTCTGGATCCTTCGGGTCAATGTACATTGTAGCGCTATCAATTTAGACCTGACAGACCAGAAATTGAGATTAATAGGCTTTAATTACTATAAACTCACAGGCATAGCTTACATACTGTTGGCCCGATTCCAAGGCAGTACTGAGGGAGGGGGATTGGGTGGTACCTCCTTTATGAGGAATCCTGAGGGGGAGAAGTTACAATATCAGGGTGGGCCAATTACAGTGTTTCACCACACTTGATGCCAATCTTTCCGATATTAAAGGGCTAATATAAATATCTAAAAAGCTTGCTAGAGGTAAGTTCAGCAGTAACTGAAAAGGATTGTGAATAAAACAAGGAATTTAATAATGGCTAAGAGAGTTCTACAATAAATTTAGGAATGGGTCAGTATCATTTATGAAGGGAAGCATTTGGAATAGGGAAAGAGAAGGGGGTGGGGTTAAATAAATAGCACTTTGAATATTAATGCAGGTTGGTGAAATGAATGGCTTACTTTTCTGCAATGATTCCAGGTGAGATTCAGTATGCTTGCACTTTGATGTTTCTTACTGTTTGACCTGCCCGCTATCCATGATTGACCTTTCCTTTGTGTTTAAAAACTTCTAATCATTCCCAGAATATTGTAAGTGCATGAATCAATGTTGCTGTTAGACAACTGGTGGGTGCATACGGAAATTAGGCAGTTGTAAAAGAAAATAGTGAGCATCTGAATGTACAGTTATTTTAAGCTTGGCAAGCCTAGTTATTCCTTCTCTTTGTCACCATACCAGGTACATATCATCCCAAGCTGCAAGAACAACAAAGTATTCATCCAGACTCCAAAATATTTCTAAATGATATGTAAATGATTTCATCTGAGAGTGCACATTTTAGATTATTACATTGTGGGTTTCAAAGTCTTTAATTATTTTCATTGCCATGATTTAATATAATAAAACACAAATGTTTTCGCATATAGTATTCTTTTAAAGCCCAAAGAAGGGGGACTCAGATTATTAATATGAAGGCATTTTTAAGTTAAATCAATTGATAGAAAATTCTAAATCTGTAAAGTTACTGTAGCATGAGGACCATGATGCTGGGAAGAGATTAAAATATTTTAAAATGTAGCAAATGGCTCAATAACCTAATTTCCCCTCTGTCTGAGTGGCAAAGCCCACTACCAGAGGGAGACCTTGGATAAAGGCCTGTCTTTTTAATTTTACACTTTCCCTTAGATTCAAAATCTATTTCCTTGTGTTTAACTTCTTCCTAGTTCCGAGGTATATTTTAATTAAAAATATGTTTGCCACTGTCCTCATGTCTTGGGCAGGCTCTGGGGGCACTGGTAATTCACAGACCATTTTAAGTGTGATGGGTCATCTTTCTTTGGGAACACTGATTGTCCAGTCCATCTGGAGGTGGGGTGCATCTCATCTGAGCCTGATTCTGCTCACACTTTCTCGATGGGGTTAGAAATGTTGATAGGACACCAATGAACAGAAATTTGAAAAAATGTAATACTCTCCTT
This sequence comes from Narcine bancroftii, assembly GCF_036971445.1. Classification (NCBI taxonomy): domain Eukaryota; kingdom Metazoa; phylum Chordata; class Chondrichthyes; order Torpediniformes; family Narcinidae; genus Narcine; species Narcine bancroftii. The sequence goes on along the minus strand of NC_091476.1, from coordinate 106,450,964 downwards.
TTCCTGGCCACAATGGAAGTTATAGATGCTGCTTATCTTCTTTTTCTAACCAATGTCTTTCACAAATTAAGCATAGTATTAGCATCTTTCTGGTGCCAGTCACCAAATATAATTGCACATAGAGGCAATTCATCAAGGGTTAAACAGGTTGTTTTTTGTATAGCATCCCCTTGTGTGGCATAATTTACACAGGAATCTTAGGGTGTGTTCAAGCTGAATGGTTTCTAGGCTCTTATTGCATTTTAATGATGAACTCTGTTTCAGGCAAGAGCGTCACAGGCTAGTAGAGCTTTTGAATAACAGAGTATTTCCTGATTTGCCCAACTGGAACAGAGCTTTAGAGGAGAGGGAGAATGAGTGGGATTTACATACAATGTGGGAACAACACCTTCTAATGTACATCACATCCTTTGTTCTGTGCTCGATTGTAGTGAGCCTTGCATCTAGAACTGTGCTTTTAAATTAATAAATTTAAGCAAAATAAGCAAATTTGGTATATTGTGGGCTAGGGTGATAGTATTTTCATCGGAACAGAAGGAAATTCTTGACATTTTTGCAGGCTGTTTCCTATTTATCTTCCCTCAATTCAAGTAACAAACATAACGAGAAGTGTGCCAGTGAACATATCTAAGATGGTGCAGTTTAGACTGTGAAGCAGAGCCAGGATTGATGGACAACTCACTGGCGCCACTGTGACATCATGTTACTTTATGATCTGAGATAGTTGGCAGCTCTCCTTGGTAGAAACCAAACTGCTGGGTATTACATTAGTGGACAAGTTCAGCTGGAGCTCATTTTTCTTTGCTTCCTGGGGTCTGCTTAGTCCCTGTCCGGTCAAGGACCTGACTCTATTGCAGGAGAGATCTCTATATTTTTTATACTGAACCAGGAACCTTGGCAATCATTTATTTCAAGCACTTTGTCACTCCTCGTAAAGGGCAGTGGGTCAAGCAGACATTCACCTTGTGTGAATCTACACAATAAAGGAAGCAAGTTATTTCACCATGTGAGTCCTCACAACATAGCTATTCCTGATTTAAAAAATCATACTGCAGTTTCTAGCTGGTAGAAGGAGGCTTGGCTTTTATCTCATCATTTGTTGTCCCACCTGTCTCTAGTTTTGGGACAGGTAAGGCTGATGATCGCCCTCAACATTTACCCTCAGTGTGATCAGCTCCCCCAGTGTGACACCACCAAATCAATAGGGAACATTTTGTATGATGTGGTTTCCCTCACACTACAAAAGCATGCATGATTTATACTTATTTATGTTTGGTACTCTCTATTAATGTAATAATGTTCACTGATATTCCCTCTCTGGAAGTTTTTGAGAAGTTGCAATTCATTTTTTTCTCTCCATACTTTTGTGTGGTTTTCATCACTTGATACAATCCAAAATAAATACACACCCGGAAGAGGCCTTTCAGCCTGTTGTGTCCGTGCCAGCTCTTCAAACAGTTATCCAATTAGTTCCGTTATACTTTACCCAAAATCTGCAGTTTAGTTTTTCTTTCAAGAAGTGTGTATCCAATTTCCTTTTATAAGTTATTGTTTCCTCCAATCTCTCAGAGAGACTTTTTCACATCCTAACATTCATTGCATTAAAATAATGCCTCATTTCCCTGATTTGTTTGCCAATTGTCTGATAGTTTTAAGATGACTAATGGTTTTGGATTTATTTTCTATAAAACCCTGTGCCGTCAAAATGATTTTCCTTGCCACTTTATTGGGTCAATTTTAAGCTATTTGATAGAGATTGATTACCATGATTAGTCAACACTTCTGATAGAGAAGTATAAAATCTTCAGATGCTGGTTTCTTATGCAAGCTGGAGGAACTCAGTGGGTCAGGCAGCATCACTATCGTGTGTGCACGCACACGTACACTATATACACACACACACCACGGTAACAGGTCATTTCGGCCCACGAGCCCAGTCCTCCTATTTACACTCAATTGACCTCCAACCCTGGTACAGTTTGAACAGTGGGAAAATCCGAAGCACCTGGAGGAAACCAGTGTAGACACAGGAAGAACATATAAACTCCTCACAGACAGTATTGGATTCGAATCCCCATCGCTGGTGCTGTAACAGTGTGGCGCTAACCACTATGCCTACTGAGCTGTGTTTACGCTCACCCGTACACTAACCATGCTGCCCTAACCCCAACTGGTGCCACCTTTATACCCCAGAATAAGTGCTCTTTCCAATTCAAGATTCATTTATTCTAATGATACATGAAATATGTAAATTTTTACCTGTCGTAAAGACACACAAAAAAGCCACCATGAGCATTGCCCAGCTCCTCCAACAGCAAGAAAAAGAGCAGCAAAAGAGCCACTGAGTGTCAGTGAATTTGCCTTCAGTATTCCCACATCGATTCTTGGTCTATCCGTTGGCAATCCTAGCTCCAGATACAAACCTCTGATACAATCAGGAAGCTTTCAGCATCCAAGGCCCTTTGGAAACCCTTCTTGTCCTCATTCCCCTACCTTCTTTATGAAACCTTTGACAACCTGACTACTGAAGAACCTATCAACCTCCTCCCCGGCTATCTGCAGAGTCCCATATGCCTGAATTCACCCATATCGCTATAAACCTTTCCTGTACATGTACCTGTCTAAATGTCTTTTCAATTTTACACTTGTACCTGCCTCTACCACTTCCTCTGGAAGCTCCTTCCACCTTCCCATAACTGTCTCTATGTAAAAGGTGCCCCTCAGTCCCCTTTAAATCTTTTCCCTCTCACTTTAAGTTAATGCCATTTAGTTTGGAATTCCTACCCTGGGGAAAGATTATGACTACTTACCTTATCTATGAAAGGAGAGATGGTTAAAATTTTTAAGGCTGAGAGGATAAGAAAAAGTGTGGGTCATCAGTTTCTTTTGGTAGTACTTTGAAGAACTTGCTTCACATAATCACACATCAGGACCACATAACTCTTGATGCTAACGCAGTAAAAGAACAAAAATATAGTCAGGCCTCATCAGCAGATGTTCTAAGCTAAGAATTCTTTACAGATTCTTTGTGACCTTTATGCTCACCCGATAGGAATGTTAAATGAAAGAAGACCATCCAGAGAACGTGCAAGAGATCCCACCCGGATATTTGGAAATCAAATAATGTGGAGTCAATGCAGCAAAACAGCTTTGCGGAAGATAAATCATAGCTTTGACAAATGGAAAACCAGTTTCAAATGGCCAACTCCTGCTTCTGTATTTTGAGTTCTCATGTTCAAACCCTATGTCAACAAAGGCACAAGGGAAGGAGGTCTGAAGCAGCAGACACCCAAGAAGCAGATTTAAATTAGGTACCAGATACCTTTCCGTAACTTTAGACATTGTACTTTTCAAACAAGAAATGAGTGGAATTTGAATTCACTGGGGAAATGCAGGGGCTTGGCATTGCTTCAAGAGGGAAATGAAAATGAAATGCTGGAAGCAATCAGCAGCACAGAGAAACAGATGCTACCTAACCTGTTGGGTGTTCTCAGGATTTTCTGATTTTATTTCAGATTTACAGCATCTGCCATTCTTTATTCTTAATTTTTAAGGGAATGAAATGGTTTGTGTAAAGGAAAGGCACATAAAATTCTAAGCACCTTAGAGCATGAGGCTGCCTTCCTTTGAAGGCAGCTTTCAGTTTCAGATTTATTGTCAGAGAATGTACATGATATCACATGCAACCCTGAGATTCCTTTTCCTGTGGGCAAGGTAAAATGACCACTTATTGGTAGTGCAAAAAAAAACTCCACTCAATGTACACATGTAAACACTAAAGAAATGTAAACAAACTGAATGCAATACAGAGAGAAGGAAAAAATATAAAGTGCAAAAGTAAGAGTCCATAAATGAGTCCCAGATTGAGTTTGTTGTTGGAAGGGTAGCAGCTGTTTCTGAGCCTTGTGTGCTGGGTGGATCCTTGATGATTGCTGCTGCTCTCTGATGCCAGTGTTCTTTGTTGATGTTCTCAATGGTGAGGAGGGGTTTTCCTGTGATGTCCTGGGCTGTATGCTCAAGGGTATTGGTGACTCCATATCAGGCTGTGATGCAGCCAGTCAGCACACTTTCCACTACACATCTGTAGAAATTTGCCAGGGTTTCCGATGTCATACCAAACCTCCGCAAACTCCTGAAGAAGTAGAGGCATTGACGTGCTTTCTTCACGATACCATCAGTGTGTTGTGTCCAGGAAAGATCCTCCAATATAGTGACTTGCTCACCCTCTCCACCTCTGATCTCCCAATGATTGTACACCTTCAGTTTTCCCTTCCGGAAGCCAACCTTTATCTCTGAAGGCTCTGCATTTCTGTAACTCTCATCTCTTCCTTGTCCTGATCTCGTCATCTCACCAGCACTTCTAGTGTTTTTAGTTAGGAAGGGAATAGGGAAAATAAATATCCGTGCCTTGTTACCATTGAATTTGATTATTTATTGTTGTTACATGATACAGGTAAAATCTTGGATATGCATGTCATCCAGGGGTTTCAATCCAGTCATAACCATAACAAGTAGTGCAAAATAAATTAAAATGGAAGATTATAGTGTACAGTGCAAAGTACAGTTAAAATAACACAAGGGCCAAGGAAAGGTGGATGTTTGAGATCAAGAGAACCTCTTGAATGTAGCTCTCATATGTAAAAATTATTCCCCAGCAGCATAACCCCAAAAGAAAGTCTCCAGCTTTTTGAACAGTGAACTCTGGAATTCTCTCCCTTGACATTTTTCCTCACCCTCTGCAAAAGGTTCATATAAAAATTTGGGTCTTTATCCAGTTCAGATACACCTCGCTCTTTCTTGGTTAAAAAAACCCAAAATGCTGGAGGCACTCAGCAGGTCTCTCAGTGTCCATAGGAAGTAGAGATATCTAATCAAAGTTTCGGGTCTGAGTCCATCGTCCTGAGTCCAGCCAAAAGGAGGCAGGTGCCTGAATAAACTACTGCTCCTCCTCTTTCTTGGTATTCATTTAATTACCCTCTCTAAGATCTCTGTGAAATGTCAGGTTTCCTTGTTCATGAAAAGCAAATGGTGTAAATAAATGAAGTTGAACGTACTGGAGAAAAAGTTTTCTCCTGGTTGCTTGCGTTAAGCACAAAGCATAGAAAGAGTGATTGAATATCACAGAACAAGAACAGGCCCTTTAGCCCACTGTGTCCATGACAACCATCAATTACCATCAATTATTGAAGGTAATTGCATTTTCCAGTCCTTGTCCCTTACTCTTTCATGCTATGGTACTGCCAATGCACAACTAAATTCTCTTTCAACGATGTGAAAATAACCAGGGAACGGTTCAAATCTTTAACACCCAGTCTCCAGCAGCATCTCATCATTAGTGTACACCTCAATTATATCTCCCTCTGTCTTCTCCACTCCAAGTAAAATGAGCCCAGTCTATCAAATCTCCTCACAGGTGAAGCAGTAAAGTGTGGGGTTGCACATTGCTGCGGACAATTAATTCCAGTCGATTAATTGGTAATCGATTTTAGAATGGTAGTGAAAGTCAGCATTGCATCATGAATTTAGCATATGAGACCAAGGTTGAATTCCTTCCCCTTTCAATCCAATTCAGCAACTAAAATAGAACTACAGTAAAACCCCTGGTGTCTGGCATCTATGGGAATTGGTGGATGCTGGATAAGTGTACTGTACAGTTGCTTGTGATTGTGTGTTGTGCGATGGGCGAACAAACAGCAAGGTATGCTGATTTTAAACACTTAACTTTTACCCTATTTATTTTCCACAATTTCTTTTGCCAGTTGCTTGAGCCTTCCAGTTGTTTGAATTCTGGATAACAGGCATTTTACTGTATACTGTAAAGAAAAGAACAAGAGAACATTAGCATGAGATGTCTGAATGATTCTTAGAATTAATTCATGTGACTGATGTGTGCAAATTATTCTTAAAAACATTTTGCACAGAAAAATGTCATACCTGCTTTGTTCTTTACTGACTAACTTGAATTGGCTGGTCTAGACTGGTTCTTGGGACCCAGATATCAGAATCAGGATTCAAGGAACAATATATCAGCCCTGATTTGAAGGGTGGAACAGACTTGATGAGGTGAGTGGCCTAATTCTGCACCTACACGTTACAGTCTTATGGTTGACAATTTGCTCAGCATAGACTAGATGGGCCACGCAGCTGAACTCTACCTGCACTCAGAAATTTTCATGATCCAGTGGCTAGATTCTGTAGGCAGTGACCAGCTGCAGATTTTTACTCTTTTAAAATGCTCCTTACCTCAGGAATACTGAGGCTGGGGGGGGGAGTGTGGCAAGATGGTGTAGAACTAAGACGTGGGATCTGTTTCTCCCCGGCAGGACTAATTAACGCCCTCACTTCAAAGACTGTTTAAAGTTCAAAAAAGTCTATCAGACAAAGTATTAAGTGTTGGGGCTGCAAGAAATGAAGAAAGGAAGAGGTCAGAAACAAAAGAAATTAGTTATTGAAGTTGTGGGAAAAAGTGAAAAATCTGGGCCTACCGAACACTAGGATCAATTAATCATGAAGCCGAAACCTCAGAAGATATCTTCGGAGGAATCTGGAAGAAAATCGACTTCTCCAAAGCTGCAGTCAACGAAAGATGGCGCTGACGCTGGGAGTCTGGCAGTCGGCCAGGACGTCCGTGGGCGCGACATGATTAGTGTGGCCGGGGTGGTGAGTTGAGCATGCCCACGTAGGGGTACGAGCGGAGAGGTGTTGCCAGCAGTGTCCTGACGCGTGCCAATGAGTGGATGCTACCGCGCAGCGGACCCTATGGGCATGCGTCCGATGTCGCGATTCCGTGTTGTGGGGGGACCCGCTCCACATTGGGCTGAAGAGGTCGGCCCGACGTGGACTGGGGTCCAGACCCGTAGCAGGGCGGCCAGAGAAGAAATTTTAGTACCAGAGGAAGAAGAAGAGCATGTTGAATATCTGGATGAATAGGATCAAGAATTATTACTGATGGCAGCTGAAGCAATGGAAGGTAGGCCCAGAACTACAAAAATGGCTTCTCCTTTGAAATCTGCCACTTCATCTACTTTAACAAATCCTTCACCTGGACCTGATGTGGTTACAATGTTTGAAGAGTTAACAAAACAGAATGAAAATATTATGGCCTATATAACTACTGGTTTTCATAATATAGATGAACAATTTATTGAAGTAAAAGGGAAAATGTCTGATATGTGCGGAGAAATTGCCACTATGAAAGGGGATCTTAATAAATGTTTGAGTACAGTGAATGAGGTACAGGAATGATGTAAGAAAGTTGAAGATAGAATGGATCAAGTGGAAGAATCAGTAACACTGCATGGGATATGCAGAAGAATATGTTTTTGCAAAAAAATTGATGCACTGGAAAACCAAAGTCGACGGAATAATGCGAAAATAGTTGGACTTCCAGAAGATATTGAAGGACAAGATCCTAAGAAATTTTTTCATAAATGGATTCCAGAAATATTGGGGATGGAATAATTTCCAGATGGATCAGAATTGGACAGAGCTCCTCAAGCGTTAAGAAGGAAACTTTTTCTGGGACAACCTCAGAGAGCGGTTTTAATTAGATGTTTAAAATATCAGGACCGTGAGATGATTTTACGTCTTGCAGTACAGAAAGCTCATGTTGATCAGAACCCAATAATGGTTCAGAGCAGCAGAGTTTTCTTTTATGCAGATCTAAGTCAGGAAGTTATACAGAGACGTAAGGAGTTTAATCAGGTTAAGAATGTGCTGTGGAAGAAAGGCTATAGATCGACATTTCGATATCCATCAGTGTTTTGTTTTATGGGCCATTTCAGCATCAGTTTTTTGAGGAAGCTCAGGATGCCTTAACTTTTGCTAATTCTTTACCAGATGACAAGCTGAGTTTCAATCTTTCCAAGAAGCCAAAAATTAATATCGTTAAGACTAAGAATGGAAATGGAGGTGAACTGCAGAAGATGGAAACTGTGCAACTAATTGACGTGATGGATGATACTACAACGCAACCTGGACAATAAGTTGATGAACTTATCCTTTTGAAAGTCCGGCCGGGGAGGGGTACATGACCTTGCTGAATTCAAAGTCATCTACCACTAGTGGTATTGACCACATCCGGTCGATGAATGGGGTTCTGCTTTGCTATTTTTTTGGGGGTGGAGGGTGTTTTTTTTTAATATATATTAATTTTAAATTTAGATTTTGTAAGGGAGGGGTATTTTGTGTGTATTTTTCTTTTTAGTAGATTTAGTGGGGAGAAAAAAAGAATACAGGCTAATTTGAGTGCACCTCACCCCACTCTTGTGAATGGATGAGAGCGAGTTGGAGGCTGGCGTTATGCAGTGAGTGATGGCATCTGATGCACACAAAAGCCTTTGATCATCTACATCAGCCATTCTCAGTGGAGGTCAAACGGCTCCCTTGAGGGGGTCACTGCACATTTAAGGAGGGCCAAGAACTGAAATCATAATTTTTAAAATGTTTTATGCAGAGTCGGTAGGTGAGAAGTATTGAAGAAACCAACTAAGCTTAACTACTTCACAGGGAAGGAGGCCCGTAAACTTTGAGCAATTCCCAAGGGGGCCATAGCCAAATAAAGGTTGAGAATGGCTGATCTGCAAGGCAACAACATCACAAACCACTGCAGACATGTAGTGGAAAATGTGCTGACCAGCTGCATTATGGCCTGGTGTGGGACCACCAATACCTCTGAGCAGAAATCCCTGCAAAATGTAATGGGCACAGCCTAGTACATCATGGGCAAAACTCTCCCCAGCATCGAGAAAATCTACATTGGACACTGCCATCATCAAGGATCCACACCATCCAGTACATGCTCTGTTCTCACTGCTGCCATCAGGAAAGAGATGTAATCAACTCAGCACCACGTTCAGAAACAGTTGCTACCCCTCCACCATCAGACACCTAAACAACAGACTCAATCAGAGATTTTTTAAAGGATTCTTACTTTGCGCATTATTTATTATTGAGTATATTTTTCTGTATTGCACAGCCAATTTGTTTACTTTTTACATTTCTCTCTTTTTTTATACCATAGTCGATTCCATGTCAATCAACCTATTTTTGCCCAAAATTCTGGTATTTTCTACATATTGTATGTAAAAGTAAACCCTCCCCTCCCATTTTTGGCCCCAACAGCCTGCCCACGAGAGCTCTTGATGACCCAACTGCGGTCTCTCACCTCGGCCCCAGCTGCCCGCTGCCCACCTGAGCTCCCGATGCCCCGAACACAGACTTACCACCCAGTCCTGTCAACCCACCCACTCACCTGAGCTCCCAAGCCCCCTGAGTGACGCAAGTATTTACTGCGGTCAAAAAGAGCATGCTTGCAATAGTTAACCACCTAAATTTTACTCCAAAAGCTGATCAACAAAATTTGGCTATTGCACGAGTATATGCAGTACCTACCTTTTCTTCAGTACAGTTTTTTGCACTACCAATAATTAGAAATTCTGCCTCGCCACATGAAAAGGAATCTCAGGGTTGTATGTGGTATCATATGTGTATTCTGCCAATAAATCTGAACTTTGACTGAAGAATGTGTTGGAACATTCTCCATTTGGCTGAACAGTGAAGTTCCAATGCTACTGTATATTGTGCATGTTTATTTCATTATTGCACGATCTGTTGTACTGAAAAGAGTGGGTTAATTTACCTGCTTAGAAAGCTAAACAAAACTGTTTTGCTTCATCTTCATACATGTGACCGTGAACAATTAGTTCACTCCAGCAGCTTTGCCACATTTGGGACAGAGCAGCCCATTCATTAAGTATGCTGTCCATCACTCTCGTCATTTATTCTCTCCACCATCAGTGCAGAGCGGTTGCAGTGAGCACCATCCAGAAAACACTGCAGTTACCCTCCATTGCTTACTCTCCAAAACCTGAGACTGCTACTATTCAGAAGAACAAGTGTTTCGCATGCAGGGAACACCACCAGCTGCAGGTTCTTCAAGAGGTATACTATCCTGACTTGGAAATACATTCTAAATCCTGGAATTACTTATCCACAAGCACTGTAGGAATACCTTCCTTCAGGAAACTGGCTCATATCACATTCTCATGGGCAATTAGGAATAAGCAATAAATCTTGACCTTGTAGCCCATGCCCAGATTCCAAAAATTGAACAAATTAAAAAATAAACCTTGCTTCCTCTTTCATTTATAAAGCTCAGCTCCAGTCTGAACAGTGTAATTCATCAACTGAAAAGTAATTGAAACAGAATAGTTTTCAACAACAATTTCATCTGTTAATATATTGTCTCCCTGTGAGCTCCTGTTTTCATATGTTAAGCTGAATTGTGCACCTGCCATGGTATAAGTTCAATACAAAATATCCCCACCCTTCATGGTTAGCGTAGCGGTTAGCATGACATTATTACAGCGCAAGTGACTTGGAATCAAATTTGTTGCGGTCTGTAAGGAGTTTGTATGTTCTCCTTGTGTCTGTGTGAGTTTCCTCCATGTACTGTGGATTCCTCCCACCCTACAAAGCATATGGGGCTTATGTTAATTGGGTGTAATTGGGGAGCATGGAATCATGGGCTGGAAGGGCCTGTTACCGTGCTGTATGTCTAAATTAAAAAAATCAGCAGGTGAAAGACATACCATTTGGCTGTGGGCTGTTGGCCCCTGAATGTTATTAGAAATCTTTACTTTGTTCTGCATATAAGTGATAGTTTATCTTCCTGTTTCCTCTGGTTCTTGGGATATGATTTTGATCAAATGAATCTTCCAATCTTGGCTGGCTCGGCATCCTTCCGATATTTCATTTGCAGCCTCCAGGCAGCAAATCTATTGGCCAAGCTTCCTCTAATTTGTTGTTGTGTACTTGGAATTCCAGCAGGAACTTTCAGGATTGCTTTTGGAGAAAAGAAAATTGAGAATCCTTCCTAAATTAATAATATGAAAGGAATTTTTTTCATGTAATGTGGTAAAACATAGCTCGACTTCCTTAAAAATGTTTAAATTTTAAAACTGCAGCTTTCTTTTTAATGAAGCTTATAAAATTTGCTCGGCTTTCTGCCACATTCCATGACCAAGTTTATTTAGACATCTTTGAACTTTGTTATGAGATTCAAGGGCCTCTGTAAAATGTAGGGGCTCTTTTGGACATCAGAGTTTTAATATTTCTGTTTATATAAAAAGCAGATTTTATAGACAAATGGAAAAGCTGTAGAACTATTTGTAAGGTGCGTTGAAATATTCCAACATTTCAAAGGCTGTTGGAACCCTCTAATAGCTGGATTTGATGGAATTTCCCATTAGCCAGATGAGAAAGGGCATATAACAGGTGTGAGAGATACTACAAGCTGCCTTCTTAAGAAAAAGAGTTCAAAACTCTCTAGCATCTGGCTTAATGTTGACAATGTAATGGATAGTAACCAGTGGCCAGGAAGAGTGATCTAGAGAAAAGGCAGCCAACACAGCCAAGGTTAAAATCCAACAAATGGTTAGGTTTAAAATTTCCAGGGTATGGACCAAATAATAAGCAAATTTGACTCACTCAGAATCGCAAATTGGTCACTATGGACAAATTGGGCCGGAAATCTTGTTCCACATTGTATGACTGCATGAGCAGATAATTTCGATCTGGCTGTGTTGCTTGAAAAACATTTATTGGTCAGGACACTGGGTGAGTGATCGCTCTTGCTCTTTTTCAAAGCAGGACTTGGCTCCTTTACATCCACTGGAGTGGATAGACAAGGCCGTTGGCTCTCTCAAATAAAGGATGCTATTTTTAATGGAGCAGGGCTCCACCAGTTCTGTCATTGGAAATGCTGACCTGGATTATGCACATCATTCTGTGGAGTGAAAAATAAACTCCAAACTTGAATCAGAGAGCTGATATTCCCCAGGAAGAATTTCCTTTTAGAACTTTATTTTAATAGCGTACTCTCAACCCACTCCCACCAAAGCGAAGAGGTGTGGTGATTCTTCCTGTCCTGAAGGTGACTGCACTTTTCCTTTCCTTTTTAAAATATTTTTATTAATTTTAATAAAGAACATACAAAAAAAGGCTACAATTTAATAACATAGTAGGGACAGTTACATAAACAAAATAAGATATTCTGAATATCACTTAACACATAAATTGAAAATCATATCCATAATTCATATTCTAAATAGTATAAACCTTTTTTGGAAAAAACTAGTAATATAAAAAAAGAGGAAAGAAGAAAATAGTAGAGGAGAAAAACTCAAACGCCTTACCTAACCGGTATGACTAACTAAGGTAAAAAAAATATATATATAAGGAAAGTGGAAAAAATACAAGTCAAATAATTTAATGACCCTCCATAACTTCGGGAATCTTATATCTGAATTATTAATTGAATAACAAATCTTTTCCATGTTCAAACAGGACATGATGTCACAAACCACTGATCAAGAGTGGGCAGGCAGCATCCTTCCATTTAAGTAAAATTGCTCGTCTTGTCAAAAGAGAGGCAAAAGAAATGGCGTGTCTCTGAACCAGAGATAAAGAATCATTCACTCCTATTGTGGCGAAAATGTATATTGAAAATTTTTGATAAAGTATGGAAAACTTCTCTCCAGTATTTTTCTAGACTAGGATAAGTCCATAACATATTCACTCTTACACCTGTCACACCAGGAAGCCATGTCAGAATAAAAGCAAGACAATTGTGTTACACAAATATGTACACAAATATGTACCACTTTGAATTGTAATGGACAACGTTGAGCACATAACGAAAAGCTATTAACCAACTTAAGAATTGTGTCCCAGTCCACATCCGATATAGTCAATTTAAACTGTTCCCAAGCATTTTTGATTTTAACTAACGAAGTTTGATTTAAATGTAACAATTTCTCGTAAATAATAGATATTAAACTTTTACAAGAAGGCGTTAAACTAAAAAACTCATCTACAAAATTTGATTCAGACTCTCTTGGGTGCACTTTTAATTTAAAAGCTCCACACACTGACCAAGAAATGCTATGACTGCTGTGGTTCTGAGATGACACTTGAGCTTGCTTTTGTGTTTGGCAAGCAGTGTAGTCACATGACACATCTTTGGCTTCCCACCAACTCCAGAAAATGCGAAGCCATAAATTATAAACACTTAATGAGAAAGCAGAGCTGTAAAAACTGCAAAGTGGATGGTTCCAAAGACTAGTTCTTGATCAGTCTGCTGGGGGGGTCTTGGGTCAGTTATAATTACCGTCAGCACGCTCTGGACTAGCAAAGTGGAAATTGCAAATTCGCCACTGGGAGAGGACCAGATCAGGTTCAACTGTGGTCAGCCCTATTGTTTCCCGGGCAAGTGCAACAACGGTGCATTTATGCAACGCCATTATTGCTGTAAGCCATCTTGAGATATATCAGGCACAGTTTGAGCATAGCCTATGTCCATCAGGCATTGAATCCCCCCCAACCATAATAACCATTAACGATGCCAACACCACAAAAAGGACTGCCTGCACTATTGTAACACCACCTTGTTTTCTTCTTGTACAATGGTAAATGTGAATATTTATCTATCTTTTGGTTTATTATTTTAATTTAGTATTTGCTATTGTGGCTGTTTTATTTTAACAACGTACCTGTTTGGCTGCAGCAATTTCAAATTTCAGTACGTGTATATATACATACATTACACAATGTATGCAACAATAAACTAATTATTATTGTTATGAGCTCAAGTCACCTAAAGATCAACAAAAAGGTAGAACTTTTTTGAAGTCTTTTAAAGGAGAGAAGAGATAGAGGTGGAGATATTTGGGAAAGGAAAGCCTCAGCACCTGAAGGTATGACTATCATTGAATGGAGAAATGTACAAGGTTGTAGGTTAATTTGACTGTAATTGGGCAGCATGGATTTAAATAGCGGAATCAATTTCTACTGTGTTGTAAATAAAAAAAATTAAAATTAAATTAGATTTTGAGCAGGTGGTCAAAATTAGAGGAGAATGAGATATTAATGAGTCTCAAGATGGAAAGAGGCAATGAGGTTCAGGTAGTGGGCACAGATTTGAAAAGAAGGATCAAGGTTTTAAGACTAGAGTATTACCAAAACATGAAGGGTAATTACTTGGAGAAAGTGAGAAAACTGATGTATAATAATATTGCAGTTCTGTCATATGTGGAGACATGGGTTCTAATAAGGACCAAACAAAATAAGGCTCCATGTTTTATAAATAAAGTTAAAACATATTAGGTAGCCAGAGGGTTAAAAACAGAGAGGGGAACTTGAGAAAAGAGGCTTTGACAACTAACTTACTATGGGTAAAATGAACTGAGGCAGCAAGTTGAAGGGGTGTGCGTTTTGAGACCATAATGAATCATTTTCTTTGGTAAATCTGGCAAACATCAAACCTGTTCCTGCGGCCCCTTCATTTGAGTGAACTCTCTGTGACATATCAAATTTAATGAGATTGTACAGAGTTGGAATCTGGGACAGAGGCAGTGCTGTGCGTTGCGAAGTCCCACACCACTTAACAACCAATAGACTGCTCTCCTTCCTTCTCTCTCTAAATATATCTGCTCCAAGGAAGAAAAAAAGTGCTTTGTGTTTCAAAATTCCTGTAGTCTGTTATGTGCATTCAGGATTCATTACAGAGTCCTTTTCCTTGTTCTGGCATAAATGATTAACAACCTATATGGCACCATGGCTATAATTTCTTCACTCTTTTCTGACTTGGTCAAGAAATTTTCCTTGTGACCTTAGCAAGAATACTGAGAAACCTAATGAGACCTTATCTTCACTGACCTCCATTGGTTCCAGCTTCACCTTAGCTTCCAATTTAAATTTTGCTTTGCCATTTCAATAGCCTCACTCCTCCATATCTTCTTCCAGTCATGAGATCTTTAGTTCACTTCATTACTCCAATTTTGATCTCTTTGTTTTAATCAGTCTACTGATGCAGCTGTCATGTCATCTTGCCTAGACCCAAAACTCTGGAATTCACTTCCTAAATCTCTATCTACAGGATGTCCCTTAAAACCTATTACTTTTTGACCTTGTTTGCCATCACTTGTGCTAATATTTATGAATTGCTGGTTGCCAAATTAAGTTCATTCTATGAAGAATTATCTGATATTTTAATGTGGTACCACATAAATGTATGTAATAGACCCTCGAATTTTTTTGGAGCAAATTTATTCACTGGATAGATTTCACAGCATCTTTTGTTTTTGCTGTCTCTACTGTGGACTGGATTGCATTTGATTTCCCATACTCCATATGGTGCTTTAGGTGATTTTGTAGCTTGTGCTTCAATGAGAATTGTGCCCCTCCAAGGAGCATGGATTATCAATCGTTAATGGGAAATATTTCATAAACCATAATAGAAGTTAATTTTGTCAGTCATCAGAAGCACCTCTTTTGATTGGCTAGTTGTGGGTGCTGTTTGGGGAGTGAAAAGATCTCCAAATGGTTGTGCAAGTTTATTGTATGAAAGGTCTTGAGCCATTTGTTCCATTAGCTGAGGAAAACTCAGTTGAAAATGTGTGAGTGGAGTGAACTGGAAATATGGTAGTTTGTTGTCACATGCACAGAGATACAGTGATAGGCTTAGTTTTGCATGCTATCCAGACAGATCACAAGAGTTGTCCCTCCCCTGCGCCTTTCTGAATCTAAAGAATCACAGAAATACACATGATAAACCAACAACTCGTCAAAAGGTTAGCCATGACAACATACAAATTTGGTTTCTTGTAAACCAAAACCATGATTCCATAAAAGTGGGGCCTTTGGCCTCCATGAATGTCCTGTCTCCCAATGCTACTCCACGCAAGGCTCACCGCACCCCACCACCCCACCCGAACAGATGTCATGGCGCACTCCATGCTCATGCCAGTATCCGCTCCCGCAGCCACTCCTCTCAATCTCCCAATAACTGTCTCCTCTGTGGGAGGGTGGCTGAGGAAGACTGAAGGAGATGAAAATCTAATTAATCCTGCTGCATTGGTGCAAGTTTGTTCTCCAGTGTTGTGCCCTTACACTGTACACATTGCTTTTGAAGAGTGTGAAACATCTTCAAGAGCAAGTGGGCTGTTGTTTCATTTTGATCATGGGGCATCAAGATATCAAAACATTCAACTTCTCCCTCTTTCCCTCAAATAATTGAGGACTGAAAAGTTTGGAATTGACATGAGACTGTAATATGGCACTGGTCACACCCACAGTTATTCAGATGAAGTATACGACTAGTTAGGGGCACCAACTGAGGTTCAGCTAATAGGCCTGACTAATGCAATAATCAAGAATTTGGTTCACTCAAGCCTTTGCATTGGATCAGTGCGAAATAAAAATATGTATGGCAGCATTTTGGAATCTCTTCTGGTATTTCAGATCAGTTCAGATACTATGCATTGTCATGCAATAAAACAGAAATGTAAAATTTGTCATTAGCTTTGTGTTGCACCCTTTACAGTCAAAGAAAGAGAAGCAAAAGAGATTTCTTTACCCCCCCCCCCCCCACCACCACCAATGAGTCACTGAGTGTCCATGGATTTGCTCCCAGTGCTCCCGTAGCCTCTACAGCCACACAAGACTCCAGTTCAGTTCAAACCATTGGCAACCCACGCCCAGAGTCAAACCTTCAAAACAATGAGGAAGCCTTCAGCGTCTAGGGCATTTTGGGAGCCCTCCTTGCCCTCAGCATACTCTTGAATCCTGGTTCTGAAACCTTGTTCCCATAACCTAGTCTCCAGCAGTCCGCAGCCTGGTCTGAGTCCTTTGAGCTAGTCTCCAGCAGCCTGCAGCCTCTTTAGCTTCCTCACCTGCAAGTCACCAACAGTAACTGATCCCTTTGCTGGTCTGCCACTATGGTGACCGTCCTTAAGGTTCTTCTTCTCTGCTTCTTAATGGGGTTGGGGTGGGGTGGGGGTTGTGAAGTGCCAGTTAATGAAGTAGACAAAGGTGGCGTAGTCAAACAATAATCATGGCTTTTATTAGCAGAAACTAATGGTACAATAATGAAAGACAATGGGTGCATACACAGTTATACCCAAGGGGAGTGTCTTTAGTGGTAGAGATAATACTCATCCAATGTCAGTAAAGCAGGGCTAGGCAGAGTGGAAGACTGACAGCTCAACATAGATTCACCACAGGGTGTTCTCCCTGTTACTGGTGCCCTGCATCAGTCCACTACTCCCCCAGAGTCTGAAACTGCTCACGGCTGCTGCCTAGCTTAAAAATGCAACCATCTTAAGCCTATATCCCGCAGTCACTGGATTTTAAATAAAACACCAACAGCTCCTTTAACAGGCTGTTTATAAAGCCTGTAGAGAGCCATTGGCAAATGGACTGGGCAGTAGGGCCACTCTCTCCCTGCGTAACAGCGGCAGCATTGCCGTCACAGGTACTCCGGCAACGCTGCCATTTTTAAAAACTGTGCATACATATTGTATTAATATTAATAACTTAATATTAATATTAATAACTACATTGAGTTCCCTCATAGTGGGCCCATGAAAGCCCTGGGACAAAGCGCATCTTGATCTTGATCTGAAGCCCAGCAGGAAAAGATGAGGAGCTGGAATATATGGATTAGTAGGTGGTGACAGATGGATAGCTTTTTAATATGAAGTAAAAGTTCTGAAATGTAAAAAAAAGTAGAGCTTTGTGTGGAGAAAATAAATGAAAGAGCTGTAATGCTGCAAAGAGATATAATGCAGTCTGTGAGACTGCAGAGGCTGTGGGACTGCTGGAGGCGAATCCACAGATAGTGTCTCTGAAGGGACTCTCTTTCTCCTATTGTTGGGGGCGCTGGGCAATAATCATGGTGACACTTTTTTGCCTTACAGCAGACATAAGTTGATTTACATCATGTATATTATATTTTAATCTATATTACGTGACAATAAAGGGAACCTTTGAACCTTTGAATGTAGAAAAGTGATACAATTCAGAAAATGCAACTAGCTTAGATGCATTACTAGATTTAATTCCACAAAGGGGTAGAGTTTAACAAATAGAAACACCAATGTGGCCAAGAAGGAATCAACAAAGTGATCCAATTACAACTGGTCAAAGAGTTCTGCACACAATCCATCTTGTGAACAAGGCCCCTAATTAAATTGCAAGCTGAAATTCAAAAATAGTGTGACTGAATTTTGGACAATTCAGACAAAACTGACAAGAATAACGTTGACTTTGCATTAATATTGATCATTTGCTAAAGGCAGTGGACATATTCGTTTTTTAAAAAGTAAATGCAGATGAAAGTACATTAGCATTTTTAAAATATTTTCTAAACACATTTGATAGCTGCAAATAATGGTGTTGTTTTGAGACTTGCGGTAAACCACTGTTATGCTCCTGACAGCTGGACACGCCTCCCGAAACCAATCCTACCCATAACCCCTTGAATGTTCCCATTCTCTTTGCTTCAATCAGTCAATGAGGTTGATGGTAGTTTCTGTCTTTAGTTAATAAGAGCCTGATAGTTTCACAATATCAGCCTTTTGTGATTGTTGATGGTACATCAATTTTATTAACTAAAAATTTTAAAAAAAAGCATGTAACAGTACCTGAAACCTGAGAAGATCGACATCAACCCCGAGTCACTGGGCACCCCGAACACATTCGAACTTTGGCCACAATGCCATCACCATAGACGCTAACCAAATGAGATGACTCCACTTGCGTGTTGGGCCCCAAGTGTTCCTGATGATCAACGACGCCAGCTCGTACAAAGCAGCAACGGAGACCCTCAAGGCCCTGTACCACAGGAAGGTTAATGAGGTCAACACCAAGCATCCCCTGGCAAGAAAGCAGAAACCTAGTGAGTCAAGTGCTAAGATCCTGCAGGCCCTCCAGATGCTGTGTAGAACGTGTGACTGTAAGACCGTGTCGGCTGCCCAGAACACAGAGGACTCATCAGAGATGTGTATGTGGCCAGTATCTGCTCTGGGTACATATGGTAATTGCTAATGGAGCAAAGTTCTTGATCTCCAAAGAACGGTTGAACTTACACAGACACTGGAGGTGGCCATCCAGTACTCAGATGACTACTCGGCTGCTTGGTCACTGTGGGCGCTGCTATCCTGGGATTGGACATCGTCCCACCCTGTCAGTGATTTGTTCCCTACACCATCCCACTACACTAGTGATCTGACCTGGGCTGCCATTGCGGGAGATCTCGCCAAGTGGTACTTTTGCAGGCAGGGTCAACATCCGAGGAACACTGCCCTGCCAAGGATGCAGTGTGCTCTAGGTGCTGTAAAAATGGGAATTATACCAAAGTCTGCAAGTCCAAATGATCCCCCCGCAAGATCTAGCAGTGCTGCATGTGGACAGTCAGCACTCTGAGCAATGCAATCAGCACCATCTTCCCTTCAGCAATGCCATGTGTGAATCATTACGGCCACCATTTTGGACTGTGCACCAAATGCCATCTTCCCAGGCATACAATACTATGAGGGATGGAGGCCGGGCATCTTGGGGCTGAGGGCAGCCATCTTGGGCACAGGAGCACCCATCAGGTTTGAACAATGAATACATACTGGCCTCCGTCACCCTGAATCACCCTCTGTCACCCACAAGGACTTCGCAGGTCCATGATGGACATCCAGATAAACAGGTGGATATCAACTGCTTATTCAATAGCAGCAGTACAGAAAGCTTTATCCACCACGATACCATTAAAAGACTGTCCCTTAAAGTACGGCCTGCCAAGCACAGGCCACATCATACACGGCAGCCACCTTGTTGTAGGCGTAGTATACAAATGCTTCAGTCTGCTCATTATGCCACATCTCTATGCCCCCTTGCTACTAGGGCTGGATTGCCAGTGCTGATTCACTCTGCTCTTCAATGGGCCCCTCCCCTTCACCGTCTGCAATGAACAGTTCACAAATGGCGTCCTGCAGGTGATGTGTGGTCTCTCAATCCTCTAGGTCAATGCTGTTTGCCAACCTCACCCCCCCATCCCCGATTGCAAGCTGATGGCCACCAAGAGTAGACTGACAGGGTTCATTAAGGTGGAGGTTCAGCGCTTATTGGGTGAGGCCATCATGGAGGCTGGTAGTAGCCCATGGAGGGCCCAGGTGGTTGTGGTGCAGAACGGGGATAAGAAAAGGATGATCATAGACTACAGCTATACCATCCACTGGTACACGCAGCTCAATGCTTACCCCTTCCCTGCATATCCAATACCATCAATCAGATTGCACAATACCGGTATGCTCCATGATTGACCTGAAGTGGTCCTATCACCATCTCCCAATCCGCCCAGAGGTCCACCTGAATACAGCTTTTGAGGTGAATGGCTGTCTCTAGCACTGCCTCCGAGTCTCTTTCGGCATCACAAACAGGGTCTCCCTCTTCCAGCAGGAGATGGACTGCATGGTGGACCGTTATGATGTACAGGCGACTTTCCCATATTTAGATAACATTACTATCCGCGGCCACGATCTGCAGCAATCATCGTGGAGGCAGTATGCCACTGGAGGCACTATCTTGCCAGGAAAAGATTTACCCTCCTCACAATGGTAACATAACAGCCAATGGTAGCATTCATGTTTAATAATAAGCAAAGGGGCAAAATCAAGAATGATAAGATCCTCAGGTGAAGAATCAAGCTGTCTGCTTACAATTATTATATTTTCTACTGGCCCAGCAAATTTAACCCTGGGTGCTCTTTCCCAAGGAACTTGTGCTCTTGTTCAAATGGACAGATTGCAGACTCTCCACAATTATCTTCACCACCCCGGGGTTACTCAGTTTTTCCATTTTATCAAATCTCAGAATCTACCATACTATGCTGACGAAGTCTGGACTATGACTAAAAACTGTCAGGTGTGTGCCAAATGCAAACCCCAATTCTACCAGCTGTGCAAAGTGCATCTGATCAATACTATCCGTCCCTTCGAGCGTCTCAGCATTGATTTCAAGGGACCCCTCCCCTCCTCCAACCGGAATGTCTACTTCCTTACAATCATCGATGAATACTCCTGTTTCCCCTTCACTATACCTTGCCTTGACTTGACCATGGCCAGAGTTTTCAAGGCCCTCGGAATATCTTCATGCTCTTTGGATATCCTGAATATCTTTGGATATCCACAGTGACCATGGTACATCGTTCATGAGTGATGAGCTGCAGCAGTATCTACTGGCCAGGGTCATCACCACGAGCAGGACCACCAGCTACAATCTTAGGAGTAATGGGTAAGTAGAAAGGGAGAATGCCACGGTCTGGAAAACCATAGTCATGGCACTGAGGTCACAGGGTCTCCCAGTTTCCCAATGGCAAGAAGTCCTCCTAAAAGTACTCCACTCTGTCTGGTCACTTTTATGTGCGGCCCCCAACAACACCCTCATGATGGATGTTTGCTTTCCCTAGGAAGTCTGCATCAGGGACTACACTGCCCACCTGGCTTAACTCCCCAGGACCAGTCCTGCTCTGGAAGCACGTCAGGCAATCTAAGACTAACCCGCTGGTCAAGTTGGTCCACTTTCTCCACATGAACCCCCAGTATGCCTACGTTGCCTTCTCTGACGGGCGCGAAGACACAGTCTCGATCCAGGACCTTGCTCCATTGGGGGTCTCCCTGAATACCACTGACTTTCAACAGACATCCCCTCCCACTTCAACTTTAAGGATCCCGGAATCTGCAGCTGACCACCTCCTACCCCTGGCCACTGTTGTCGCAAATGATGTACCAGCTCCACACTCCCCCACCACCCCACCTGTCCTCACCAGGCCAACCTCACAAACTGCTCAGGATGCTACGGCAGCGCTCCAACCATTGCCATGTTGCTCACTGCAGCAGAGGAAACCCCCTGATAGACTTAACCTTTTTCTTTGGCTTGGCTTCGCGGACGAAGATTTATGGAGGGGTAAATGTCCACGTCAGCTGCAGGCTCGTTTGTGGCTGACAAGTCCGATGCGGGACAGGCAGACACGATTGCAGCGGTTGCAGGGGAAAATTGGTTGGTTGGGGTTGGGTGTTGGGTTTTTCCTCCTTAGCCTTTTGTCAGTGAGGTGGGCTCTGCGGTCTTCTTCAAAGGAGGTTGCTGCCCGCCAAACTGTGAGGCGCCAAGATGCACGGTTTGAGGCGTTATCAGCCCACTGGCGGTGGTCAATGTGGCAGGCACCAAGAGATTTCTTTAAGCAGTCCTTATACCTCTTCTTTGGTGCACCTCTGTCACGGTGGCCAGTGGAGAGCTCGCCATATAGCATGATACTTAACCTGTAAAATGCATAAATGTACAATTGTTTCACTTTCTCTTTTTTTCTCACCTCACACAACTCTTCTTAAAAGGAGCAATTAATGTGGTAAACCACTGTTATCCTATGATTGGCTGCTGACAGCTGGACACGCCTCCCAAGGCCGATCCTATCCATAGCCCCTTGCACGTTCCTCATTCTCTTTGCTTCAATCAGTCAATGAGGTTGATGGCAGTTCCTGTCTTTTAAAAACCTGATAGTTTCACAACATCAGCTTTTTGTGATTATTGTTGGCACATCAAAACTCCTCTTCAAAACTACCTCAGTCCCTCTTACTGACTGGGGACCAAGGAATGAGCTTGGTGGCAAATAGTCCCTCTTGCACCCAAGTTTTTGGATGTGCAGCCTAACATTCAACCCAGCCCATCTCGAGGAGCTTCCTTACCCTCCAGGGAACAGAACTTACTTCTTGAAAGGGCAGTCTCGCAAAGCCACCGTTTTTACTGCATTGTTGGTGTGTGCTAACTCCTTTGTGTATTTCCCCTTCATACAATCATTATTGTCTCTCTGTGTGAGAGAGAGAGAGAGAGAGAGAGAGAGAGAGAGAGGGAGAGGGAGAGAGAGAGAGAGAGAGAGAGAGAGAGAGATAAAACTAACGACAGGATACACACTTATTGGAGTGGAAGCCTATTATTACAAAATCTACAATTTCTCCAAATTTTCAATTTATCTTTCGACTTGATCATGACTAAAGCAGACATAAAAATTATAGGCCAGACTCAGCACAGGAACCTTGCACCACCTAGGACAGTGAAGTAGTGGATTATAAGAGAACTCAGGCACAGTGCAGCCTTTAGCCCTGTCTAAGCCCTGGCTTAGTTGGAAACTAAGGTCTTGTATCCCCAGCAAACATAGTGCCATGTCGACATTCCAACCTGTCTGCAGGCTTGGGAATGTGTCACTCACTTTGATCCATTTCTGGCTGGTCCAGTAGTAAGAAATAAAAATGTTTCAGAGCTGTTGGAAGTCTAAATCCAACCAATTTATGGGAATATGAAGCCTGTGCCTGGAACAACCTTGATGAACCCAGTGGGGTTGTGATGAGGTGCCAGTAAAAGGATATGGTTTATTCTTTCTTATAAAGTCATTCTCCTACATCCGGAATAGCATGAAGCTTGGCTCAGTATGCTGAGTATGATTCAATTTATAGAAAGAGACAGCCTTGTTAACGCAAAGAGCCAAGGTGGTGTTCAGGAGATGGTGGCCCTCAACCTGAGAGTTAAAGAAGAAAATCTGGAGATGCTAGGGGCTAGTGCAGGACACAAAAGTGTTGGAGAAACTCAGCAGGTCAATCCCTCAACCTGCCTCTGTTTTAGCTGAAGAATGAATGTCAGTGTTGGGGGGTGTGAAGGCAATGGGATAAGTTTCAAGCTGCTGTTTTTCCGCATCTGATCTCCCTGCTCCCTAATGTCTTCAGCGCCTGTATTAAGAAGTGAGGTGCTGTGAAGATGTGGACCATGTTTTGTGATGCGAGTCCTCCCATGGTCTTGGCAAATGCTGGCAATTCTGTGAATAAATAAGAACTAGTATTGGCAACAAGTAATGCCAGTTGCATTCCTATTGGTGTCCTCTGTGAGAGTTTTAGCTGAAAAGTTCTCGGGAGAACAAATGTTCTGCCAAAAAAATGGAGAGATGTGGAGAGTGGGAGGATTGAGCTAGTGGCGTTGTTCTAGTGAACCAGTGCGGACTCGAAAGGCCGACATGGCCTGTTTCCGCTCTGTAAATGGTTATATGGTTATATGATTTTCCCCGCAGGTACTAAATAACCCAGTTGGTTGTTTTAGACATACAGCATGGTTACAGATCCTTTCGGCCCATGAGCCCAAATACTTCAATTTACCTACACCCCATTTTGAAGGGTGGGAGGAAACTGGAGCACCCAGAGGAAACCCACTCATACTCGGGGAGAATACTACAAAAAAAACCTTGAAGAGATAACGCTTGTTAAAATAATAACCCGATAATAGCCTATTGATGCTGTATTTGCAAATCCTCACAAAGATAAGTGTATACAGAGCCGTTGTCATACCCACACTCCTGTTCGGCTCCGAATCATGGGTCCTCTACCGGCATCACCTACGGCTCCTAGAACGCTTCCACCAGCGTTGTCTCCGCTCCATCCTCAACATCCATTGGAGCGCTTTCATCCCTAACGTCGAAGTACTCGAGATGGCAGAGGTCGACAGCATCGAGTCCACGCTGCTGAAGATCCAGCTGCGCTAGGTGGGTCACGTCTCCAGAATGGAGGACCATCGCCTTCCCAAGATCGTGTTATATGGCGAGCTCTCCACTGGCCACCGTGACAGAGGTGCACCAAAGAAAAGGTACAAGGACTGCCTAAAGAAATCTCTTGGTGCCTGCCACATTGACCACCGCCAGTGGGCTGATATCGCCTCAAACCGTGCATCTTGGCGCCTCACAGTTTGGCGGGCAGCAACCTCCTTTGAAGAAGACCGCAGAGCCCACCTCACTGACAAAAGGCAAAAGAGGAAAAACCCAACACCCAACCCCAACCAACCAATTTTCCCCTGCAGCCGCTGCAACCGTGTCTGCCTGTCCCGCATCGGACTTGTCAGCCACAAACGAGCCTGCAGCTGACGTGGACTTTTACCCCCTCCATAATTCTTCGTCCGCGAAGCCAAGCCAAAGAAAGAAGAAGACTAAATAACCCAAAAAGTGGGTACAAAATTTGCAATCTGCAGGTTAACCCAAATCTTAACAATTTTCGGTGCTTTAACAATTAATTTCCAACCCTTGAAATTTAATTTGGTGGTTAAAAAAACCTTCTGTGTTATGAGGTAAATTGAAAGGAAGCTGGACTGTAAATGTAATAATGCCATGTTGAGCTAATGCCTCAGGCACAGTCTTATTTCTGTGAAGGCTATAGGCTCAGAACATTCAGGTGATGCTTTCAATTCAGTGTTAAAGAAGTATTTCAGTGTTAAGAGATGCAAACCTTTGGATGAGATGGTAACCAGGATGTAGGAGAATGAGAGACCCTTCTAAAGAACAGCAAAAGAGTTCTTTATTGTCTCCTAGTGGGTAAATTTTAAATGTAAATTAATTTAAAAAATTTAGACATACAGCATGGTTACAGATCCTTTCGGCCCATGAGCCCAAATACTCCAATTTACCTACACCCCATTTTGAAGGGTGGGAGGAAACTGGAGCACCCAGAGGAAACCCACTCATACTCGGGGAGAATACTACAAAAAAAACCTTGAAGAGATAATGCTTGTTAAAATAATAACCCGATAATAGCCTACTGATGCTGTATTTGCAAATCCTAGGCTTTTGAGTTCCAGGTAATATAATCCTGCTGATGCAAATCAATGCCATTGATTGATCTTTTATGCTTTGGTCTGAAGATTGATTTTACTTCTTCCTGTTTTGATGTATCCAAGTCTGGCACAATTTCTATTCCATTTCTTTTTCATTTCTTTGCTGATATAGTTGACTCAAGCTGGCATGTATTCTCATGGATACCAATTCTCAAAACTTTAGCCCATAAATCTATGGATTTATTAGACAGGTACAAGGATTGGAAAGGTTTAAGCCAAATGTAAGTAAATGGGACTATCTCAGGTAGACAACATGGTCAGCCCATTTCCTTGCTGAATAACTCCATGACGATGAGAATTTTGCTGGTCAGAAGGACAGTGAGCAGAGTCAGGATGTAAAGTAGGCATGATAACAGTAGCTGGCCAAACAAGCTTCTGTGGATGAAAGGCCTCACCTTGTTTTTATGTTCCTCTCCAAGGTGATAACATTCATTGTGTTTCCAGTGAAATTGGCTAAACTGGGTAGACTTCAACATGGTTGCTTTACAAAAGCAGTTGATCTATTAGGCAGCTTCAGACTTAGTTAACCTATTTTTTTTTGTGTGTGTCTGGTTTGTACAGATTATGCTTTGATTTGCTCTTGGATTCAAAGGGTATTTTTTCTGGACTGAGCTATGGAACTTCCTGTCTTTATTCAATATCCTCAAAGCTGAACAAAGCCTTGTTATCATTCAATAAACACTTTCCAACTGAGAAGGGATGGAGACCGGCCCACCAGATCCTCACTGAAGTCACCAATAGAATGAGTTTGTGCAGTTATTCTAGTTTGGGGATTTAACAATGTCCAAATACACTCCACAAGCATTGAATGTTTTCCAAGGTGTTATAATACAGATAACACATTTGCACCTAAAAGTTTTAAGTCTCTGCTCAAGACAACCTTGCATCAGTGAAGCACTCGCTCAGTACTGAGGTGGGATGACCAGCCTAGATTTTGTGCTCAGGCATCAGGAGTTGGACTTGAACCTACATTTCTAACTTGAAAGAGAAAAAGCTGCCACTGAGTCAGATGGCACAATTGGCCACTGATGCAATCAGTTACTTCACTTACGATAATTCTTAAGGATGAAAAGCAGCCTTTTAATGTTTTAAATTCTCATCACATACCAATGATACCTCAAAGCACACTCATCAAATTGTCCTTTACAAATTTGTACAGCTTGCAAATGACAGAGCAACCTGTGTAAATTATTAACTGTGATTACCAGTACAATCTTCCTCTTCTGGTGGCAATGTAGATCCTCTGTTTCCCATTATCCCATGTTTTCAGCCAGTGGAATTGGCCTCTTCCTGTCCATGGCATTGAGCCACCTAAAGAACAAGGTTCTCCCATTTGGTTTCAGTCTGTGTTCACCTGAACTGGAAAAAGTGCTGTCATGTTAACTTCACTCCCCTCAGAATAAGAAAGAGAAGACAGTTAGCCAGAATTCGCAATCTGACAATTGTCGCCTTGGAAGAGCTCAACACCTTTTTGACAGTCTTTCCTTGTTAGTATTCATTCTCTGAGGCAAAGTACCAGATGGCCACTGGAGTTCATGGAAGGAGAATAATTGGTGCATTGCATATCGGTGTAATTCAGCTCCCTTTTAAAATCCTGAACTTCCATTGATTTATACTGCTGTGCAGTATCAGGAACATTTGAAAGCAGAGAGGTAGAGGTCAGTTAGAATATGTGTTTCTGGGTACTACAAGCTGAGATGCTGGTGTAATGAAATGGAGCTTATATTGACAATGTTTATTATAAATATGCACAATATTTAAGAAGAAGAGAGGTTGACAGGATTAATAGACCAATGGATTTTTAATAAGTAAAAATTTTTAATAAGTAAACATTTTTAATAAGTGTGCACAAGTATAAACAAAACATTTCTAATAAAGACATTTTAGAAAAAAATGAAATAGTTAATTTATATCTTGTTGATAATTCATGGACAACCAATTCACAAATCTCTCACTCACAGAATGTTGTTATGTGTAAGCATTGGTTTCATTAGTTTGAAAATGTTTGATATTTTCTTTAAACTATATTGCAGAATCTCTAACCACAGGAATATCAACCTGAGAACTTATTGTACAATTCTGACATTCAAAATCTCTATGTGTTTTAAAGAAAGATATATCATTCTTTTTAATTAGAGAAAATGCAAAAAAGTAAACAATATATGGAATTTCTTAATTTCATTGTCTTCTCAAAGGCAATATAATTCTGAGGCTTAGTGGGTAGTACTTCTCTCCTCTGATCTTGTCTGCTGAAAGGCTGCCTTGGCAGTCCACTGCAGTGCTGCATTGTTAGAAATACCACCTTTCAGAATGAGTCAGTAAACTAAGCCTGTATTCCTCCAGTGGATGTAACATATCCTATGGTATGTCTCGTAGAATAGCAGGGAAGTTTCTCTCTGTCTTAGCCAATATTTATCCCTTAATTGATGTCATTTAAAAATAGATTATTTTCTCATTTAACACTTTTCAGTTTGTTCAACCTTGATAAGAATAAATAACTGGTGCCTTCCCTACATTGCAATAGTGAATGCACATTAGGAAGTACTTAATTTGTTATAGAGTGCTTTGGAACATGCTGAGGTCATGAAAAGAGCTACATAAATGCAAGTTTTCCCTTTGTAATACAGGTACATCTGCCACTGATATGAGATTAATGTGAGAGTGAGCTGAATCAGTGCCACTCAATTAGGTGAAAGCAGGCTGAGTTTTGTGCCCTGCACTCCAATTATACACAGACAGTAAGTAGCCTATTTGAGAAAATGTGGAGAAAGTAAAGGAATAAAAACTGATATTCTCAATTTAAACACATGTTAATCTATGTGAATGTATGTCCATTATATAAAACTCAGCATACCTCTGATGCATAACAGTTCTATAAAATACTTTTCTACCATTGGCTTCATTTGTGCAACTTATTGGAAAATAATTTCATGCCCATTCTCTTCGTGGGACTGATCAGTTAATGCTGAAAGTAAAATTAGAGATCATTCAGTATGGAGTTGATTGAAGCATCTTGAACCGATGTTGCAGGAGGCTGCATTGGTGAAACACTCCATTTTAACATTGAGTCCACATCAGCCTCCATTTGTATTGTGCCTTTGAGTTAGGGAAAATCTCAGCCAACTTAGGAGGATGCATCCCTGCATCATCTGATATAAGCCTTGCCAAGTTCTTTGTGTGTCCCAAATTCTGATCTTTTGAGATACCTGCTTTCCTTTGTTTCATTATTGGTGACAGTACTTTTATCTGATGAGGATTTAAGATTTTGAATTACATAACTTGAGCTTTTCTGAAGAAGCTTCCCTCATCAACCTTTTGTCCATTTGCTCCAAAAGCCTCTTCTTAGCTGACGGGTAAACTGTTGAATGATATTATGTGGGAACTTCTACTATTTTACTACATTAAAGTTTCTTGCTGTTGAATTCTCTGGGACAATGGTGTTGAAGTCGGGAAATTCCAAGTAGAGAAACAGGATAAAAAGCTTGGAAGAGTATTAGCATAATTTATCATAATATTCAAAATAACTGGGCGGAGATGAGGTTTTGTTTATGATCCAGAATACACTCCCAGAAAGGATGACAATGACTTCCAAAAGGATCAAGGGAATGTTTGGTGTACCATGAGGAAAATGAGATGACATAGGCAAGAGACACCAAATGTTCTCCTTATCTTGCACCATTTTATGATACATGAATATTTTCTTTATCATTCCCTCTATAAAGGATCTGGTCCATATCTTTTCTTTCCCTGTCAGATTGACTTTCATTCCACCCCTCCTCCCTCTGCACTTCCCAACCACCCATTCTCAAGGGCATGTTTTACTGCAATGCTTTGCTACCAAACTGGTTGATTTGAGCAGGCAACCCCATGAAATAAAATGCAAGTAATTGAATCACATAGATTGAATAGAGATATTAAAGCACATATGTGTTGAATACAAGGGTTAGAGAGCTGTGTGCTGTTCCATTCTCCATATTATGAATTGTATACAGATAAGGAAATTTACCAAGATGATGCCAGAAGAAGGAACAGATGAATAGTTTGGGTTTTCCTGTGGAAAGAATGATGTTAAAATTCTTAATTGAAAGGCTGAATGCAGCGAGTGTGTTTTTTCCTTGAGGCAAAGACCAAAATTAAAGACCATCAATGTAAGATTTTGCCTTAGAAATAAGGAATTTGATAAAGGAGTGATGAGAATGAGTAAAGTTTGACAGTTGAATCAAATCAAATCGATACTCTTACAGGAAGGTTAGACAAGCATTTTAGACCCCATGGAATGCAGTGTAATACTGATGATGTAGGATGAGATGAAGCTTGAGGAGAGCATAACACTAGCATAGATTGGAGGGGACAAGTGGCTGGTTTTTATGTGTAATCCATGGGGAGTGGTGTGCAAATGGCCAGTCAGTGATTTGAAGGCTTTGCGTGGAATGATACATGCAGCCAAAACAAAACTCATGATCCTGCCCTATCTTTCCTATAACTTTTCAATTATATCTCTGCGATTTCATTTGATTTTTATTTTGGAGGATGGTAGGTGGGATTTATGTTTAATGTGGAGTAGGTTGACGGGAATAAGAACGGCAAAATGATCAGGTGAAGGGAGAGGGAATAAATAGAATACTGCTGTTCTGTGCAGATTAAGAATCTGGTTTCCATTTGGTGTAGTTTAGTGATGTTGTGCCCTTAAACAGAGGTTTAATTATTCATTTAATGTGGAGTTTTGGATCATTTCAAATGTGGTGTTGCTTTTAGCAACTATCTGTAGCATAATCCTGAACTCAATTAGAAATATTTATTACCTTCCCATGGGTTGTTATCTGACTGGTGCTTTGTTTGCATTCCTTTGAGTGGCAAGCATTTCCCTCTTATTGTGAAGCTCCAGTTTTCCAAAAGCTAAAATCCTACTAGTCTTTTCCAAACTAGTTGAGGCCTCAGGTCTGAAAGAGTCCCATGTCTTTCACCCTTCATGCTGATCCTTTTGATATTGCTCACTGATGCATTGATCTATTTAGCAGTGCAAGTGGTGAATGTGATCAGAGGAATGGATCTGGAAAATATCGATAAATTATGACATCAACTGTGGTGGTCAATAAAGAAAACCCCGTTGAATTATCTGTTCCAGCAGTTTTTCATGGCTCTTCAAGTACGTATCCAGGCACTTGCTAAAGTGCAGATGGTTTCTTCCTCTACCATCCTTGCAGTCAATCCATCCAATCCAATCCTGAATAAAGAACCTTGTGGTCGTGCTTTGTCGCTGCGAGACAGATGAAGTCTGACTCAATTGGCGTCCATTTTGAAAACTCTTTACTTGTTGACACACACGTGTTTTAAATATTCCTCTCAGGAACCCCTGCATGCTGCAGGGCAGAAATGACCTCACCTTCCAGCCCGTGGTTCACCCTGCAGTCAGAGCCCTCCTGGTTGCTGAGTCAACAGTTCGCCCGCGACTTTCTGAGCCGGTTTGAACTGTGCTTAGGCAAGCTACCAAATGTCCTCCCCCCTCCTCCCCCCCCCAAGAAGTGGCAATCAGAGGCAAAATGTCCGGCGCTTGGACCTGCTCTGGTTTTGGGTGGGCATCCTCACCTTTGTGGAGCAGGCACTATTACTGGTTGGTTGAGGTCTAGATGGGGTTTGTGGTGAATGTCTCTTCACGCCCACTGATGTCCAGGATGAAAGTTGTGCCATTGTGGCGTACTGCCTTAAGCGACCCCTCATAGCAACGCTGTAGCGGTGATCTGTGCGCGCCTCTCTGGTCAAAGACGTACTCACAGCACTGTAAGTCCTTAGGCACAAAGGGTGCTGTAGTGTAATGGCAGGATGAGGGGAATCGGCACCAGTTTACCAAGCCGCTCGCAGTTTGTTGAGGACCTCTGATGGCTCGTCTTCCTGCCCTTGAGCTGTGGGCACAAACTCTCCAGACATCATGAGTGGGGCGCTGAATACCAACTCATCCGATGAAGACTTCAGGTCCTCTCTGGGTGCAGTTCATATACCGAGCAGCACCCAGGGTAATTTGTCTAGCCCGTGGAGGCATGCCATCAGGCGGCCTTTAAGTGCCCGAGGAAGCACTCGACCAGGCCATTCAACTGCGGGTGGTAGGCCATTGTGTGGTGGAGCTGTGTTCCCAGCAGGCACAGTGCGGATGTGAATTCCCATCCAAGTGGAAATGAAGGCCCTGGCGCATGACTCTGTGGAGGCATCTGCTAGGAGAATTGCCTCCGACCATCTCATAAACCTGTCCACCAACAACGTCTACATGCAAATGCTCGAATCTCCACTGTGATGGCCAGGTACAGTGTTAGCAGCTCCCTGTCGAAGGCACTGTATTTGACCTCCAGGGGTAATGATGCCGGCTGAAGAATGGCAAGGATTTCCATTGGCCATCGTTGAGGTGTTCTAGGATGCTGTCCACCAGTGAGCCTGATGCATTCACCATGAAGGCAGTTGGTATGCTCACTTGGGGATGGACCAGGAGTGTGGCATTAGCCAGGGTGTTCTCAGTCTTCTCAAATGCTGTTGGTGTCCTTTGCGTCCACATGATCTCCTTGGACATGCCGGACATGAGACCAAATAGGGGTTGCATGATGCAGGTTACTGAAGGTAAAAAGTGGCAGTAAAAGTTCACCATCACCACAAACACTTGTAGACCCTTAACCGTGTTGGGTCTGGCAAACTGGCAGAAGGCTTCCACCTTTGCCAGCAATGGGAAGGCACTGTGGTGGTTGATGCGGTGCCCTAAGAAGTCTATGGTGGACAACCCGAAATGGCATTTGGCAGCGTTTATCACAAGACAAAAATCGTTCAACCAACGGCAGAATAGACAGAGGTGTTGTAGGTGTTCCTTGTGGGAGCAGTTGGCGATGAATATGTCATACAAGTAAACAAACAAGAACTCCATGTCTCATCCCACCACATCCATCAACCAGTGGAATGTTTGTGCTGCGTTTTTCAGACCAAAAAGCATTCTGAGAAATTCGAAGAGTCCAAACGGCATAATCAGAGCCATCTTTGGTATGTTGTCCGGGTGCACTGCGATTTGGTGGTTCTCGTGTACTAGGTCTATCTTCAAGAAAATGCGAGCTCCATGCAGGTGGGCAATGAAACCCTATATATGGGGCACAGGGTAGTGGTCCGCAGTGGTGGCATCATTCAGCCTTTTGTAATCACCACACAGTCTCCGTTCTCCTGCTGACTTAAGCATCATGTGGAGCAGGGAGGCCCACAGGCTGTTGGATCTGTGCACAATCCTCATCTCCTCAATCTTCCAAAACTTCTATTTTGCAAGGCAGAACTTGTCAGGCAGCAATCTGCAGGCCTGGATGTGGAGAGGAGGTCCCTGCATAAGGATGTCATGTGGCATGCCATGCTTTGGTGTTGCCAAAGGGACCTGTGGCATATGATGTCTGGAAAGTCCGCAAGAACTCTTATGTATTTGTTCCGCAAATACATTACAGAGTGCAGTTGCAGAGCTGGTAGCTCGACCTTGCCCAGGGAGAATGTCTGAAAAGTCTGATATCTACCAACTGTCTCCCCTTCAAGTTGACCAACAGTGAATGAGCTCTGAGGAAATCCACTCCAAGCAATGGTTGGGATAATGTAGCCTGCATAAATGTCCAAGTGAACTTGTTGGTTCCAACTGCAGTGGTATGGTTCAAGTACCATACATGCAGATGGCACTGTTGTTTACTGCTGTCAGCACTGGCCCTGCCTTTCTGTTCCACGTATCGTGGCCTGAAGGAGGGAGGACACTGATTTTGGCTCCTCTCTCCATCAGGAACTTGCCGGCCATGGCATTTCCTGGAAGTGCATACGGAGATCAGCAACGGCATGCTCTGGAACCCCACCAGTGGTGGTAGAAACACAAAGTATCTGCACTTGTGTTGTCCCTGTTCGAGGGTGCATAAGGCCTCTCTGCTGGGGTGCACAGAACCTGGGTATTTGGATGTGTTGCAGCACTAATCCCAACGAGCATTTGCCCTGCTGCTTTATGCGCCACAGGACGTCTGTGTAAGCGGCCACCATACGGAAATCACTGAAATTCTCATCAGCTAGCATGAGATGATGTCTTCGGGCATCTGCTCTAGAAAAATATGTTCATGATCAACATGTCACTCGTTAAAGCTGACAGTACATGGTCACCTAGGTCATCTATGTGCAGGAACCGCATGGCTCATTTGCCATGGGAGAGACCTAAAGTCCGTTGGAGGAGGGCTTTAAGCACTTCGTACTTGTCATTAGCAGGTGGCTGATGCAGGAAATCAATCACATAACCTGCTGTCTCCTGGTTCAGTGCGCTCACCACATAATAGTACTTGGCGGCGTCTGCAACTATCTGCCAGATTTTGAACTGTGCCTAGCTTGTTCAAACCAGACCACTGGCTGAGTTGTCTAAAAGGAAGGCAGTTTGAGGGAGACTGTATTTGCGAGGCTGCATTGTCCATGCCAGGTCCAAAATCTGTTGACCCATCGGGGTCACCAATGTGGTCGCACTGTGTCCCAGTGAAAGAAGGAGTCTGACTCAAGTGATCTCCAGTTGGAAAACTGTTAACTTGTTCACACATGCACACATTTTAAACACTCCTCCCAGGAACCCCTGTGCACTGTGGCCCGGAAATGACATCACCTTACAACCCGTGGTTTGCCCCGCAGTCAACGTTCACCCGCAACTTTCTGAGCCAGTTTGAGCTGCCACAACCTGAAAAATTCCAACACCTGTTCATCAATCAGTTAATATATGGCAACAATAGAAATCTTGCAACATTGAATCTTTTTTTGACTGAATGGGTGAGTACTATAAGGCAAGGGGATGCAGGTATCCATGAATGCAACACTTTCTGCTACAGGCATTTGTTGTACTCATCAAGGACATGTACCACACATGGAAACAAGGCAAAGCTCCTTTGTCACTGCTCTAACCTAAATAAAGTACTTTCCAGTCACCACAGTAAGATATTCCCCAGACTCAGTTTCCTACATGAAACTACCTATGAAAATAGGAACAGAAGTAGACCACCAGACCCCTCAGGGTTGTCTGCCATTTAACATGAGGGCGACATGATTAGTGTAGCGGTTACTGCAATGTTTTTACAGTGCTAGTGACCCAGGTTCCAATCTGGCACTGTCTGAAAGGAGTTAGTATGTGTCTGCGTGTGTTCCGCTTGCCTCCCACCCTTCAAAATGTATCTGAGTTGATCAATTGGATGTAATTGGGCAGAATGGGCTCATGGGCCAGAAAGATCTGTTACCATGTCATATGTCCAAATTTAAAAAAAAATTATTTTAATTTTTTTTAATGATCATGAATGATCTAATCAGATCTAATATAATCTGATTCTATTCAACAATAGTTCAAGATTATCTTAACAACACATCATGTATTTTTGGACAGAATATCGAAATTACATTGTAAACTGTTTACTTAGAAGTGAAATGTTAACATTTTCAATATTTAGTTGGAAAAATCGTGCAATTACATGGTCAAATCCCAAGATACTCCAAATATCTTCATGTGCTAATGGAATAGTTGTGTGTTATTATTTCTGCACCCCCTTCTGCAACTGGATCCTTGACTTCCTCGTTGGAAGACCACGGCAGTATGATTTGGAAACAATGTCTCCTCCTCATTGTCTAATCTTTCTTTCTTTTTCAATATTTTTATTAACATTGAAATTTCATATTAAAAAATACAGAGTACATATGGATAGATGCTAAAATTCAAAAGGATACATTACACAAATCATATCATTTCATCCAAAGATTGTAATGTATTGATATTTTATTATAAACAAAGGAAAATCTAAACCCACTACCAAGAAAGAAACCGTTTAGCCAAAAAAAAAGAACAGAATTCTTATCAGAGAGATAAATTACCTCAATAGTCAACATTTCTACCTTCATAACAAATAAAAGATTATAAAAGATTCAAACAGGGTCCCCATAGTGTTTGAAAATTTACATTCAAATCCGAAATTGAGCTTCCAATCTTCTCTAAGTTTAAACATGACATGATGTCACGTAGCCATTAGCGGGATAACATCCCTCCATCTGAGCAACACCACCTGCCTAGCCATTAGAGAAATAAAAGCTAAATACAGCCTTCCCCTCGTCAACTATCTGAGTAACCTCCTCGAAAAACTCTACCACGCACAAAACGACGTTGACTACGCCTAATCAGTCCCTGTCTATCCAAATAATTGTATATACTGTGACAGAGTACATAGAAATATTTTTGGGAGATAATTTCTGATTTGAATGTAAACGTAGAGAAGATTGGAAGCTCAATTTCCAATTTGAATGTAAATATGTGCACATGGCTGTTCTTCTACTCCTGGAATACAAGCAGAGACTGAAGACTACAGCACCAGTGGTGAAGATGACGAAGGTATGGTCAAGGGAGGTGGAGGAGCGTCTGCAGGACTGCTTTGAATCCGTGGACTGGAATACATCCAAAAACTCATTCACAGACTTGACTGAATTTGCAACAGGTGTCACTGACTTCATCAAGACATGCATGGATGTGTGTGTGCCCACATGCACATACTTGGCGTTTCCTCAACCAGAAGCCCTGGATGAATCAGAGAATCTGCAACCTGCTGAGGGTGAGACAAGGATGTTTAAGACCCGGGATTGAGATCTTAACAAGAAGTCCAAGTACGAACTGCAGGAGGCAATCTCTGAAGCAAAGTGGCAATTCTGGAGGAAGCTAGAGACAGAGACAGATACACACCAGCTATGGCAGGGAGTGCAGGCCATTACAGCCAACAGAGTGAGGGGAAACACTATAGATGGCTGTGATGCCTCATTACCTGATGAGTTGAATACCTTCTATTCCTGCTTTGAGAAGAAGAACCAAACAGTGCCTATTAGAATTCCTGAAAAGGCTGAGAACACTGTGATATCTGTCTCTGAGGGTGACATCAGAACATTATTCAAGAGGGTGAACCCTTGCAAGGCTTCAGGACCTGATGGCGCACTGAAAATCTACGCCAACCAAATAGTCAGAACGTTCACGCACATTTTCAACCTCTCATAGTGACAGTCAGTGGTTCCCACCTGCTTCAAAAGGTCATCAATCATCCCAGTACCCAAGAAGAGTAGTGTGGGGTGCCTCAACAACTACCATCTAGTAGCACTAACTTCTACTGTGATTAAATGCTTCGAGAGGCTGGTCATAGCCCAAATTAACACGTACCGAAGTAAAGATTTGGACCCACTACAATTTGCCTATCACACAATCGCTCCACAGCAGATGCAATATCCCTGGCTCTCCACTCAGCTCTGGATCACCTCGAAAACAGTAATTCAAACCTACAGCTACTCTTCATAGACTGCAGCTCAGCCTTCAATACCATTATTCCCTTAGTGCTAGTCTAGAAGCTACAAACTCTAGGCCTTTGTACACCACTCTGCAACTGGATCCTTGACGATCTCATTGGAAGATCACAGTCAGTGGAAACAATGTCTCCTCCTCATTGATCACCAACACAGGAGCACTCCAAGAATGCGTGTTTAGCCCACTGCTCTACTCATTATAACCGATGATTGTGTGGTCAGGTACAATTCCAATGCCATTTACAAGTTTTCTGATGACACCACAGTTGTCGGCAGATTCACAAATGGCAATGAAGAAGCATGCAGGAGGGAGATAGATCAGCTCTTTGAATGCTGTAATGACAACAACCTTGCACTCAATGTCAGTAAAACCAAGGAGATGATTGTGGACTTTAAGCAGAAGTCAGGGGAACATGATACAGTTCTCATTATGGGCTCAGTAGTAGAGTGGGTCAAGAACTTCAAATTCCTGGGTGTCAACATCTCCGAGGAGCTGTCCTGGAGCCTCAAAATTGATGCAATCACAAAGAAGGCTGTACTTTGTGAGGTGTCTGAGAAGATTCAGTATGTCACTCTTAAACTTCTACAGTTGTACTATGGAGAGCATTCTGGCTGGTTGCATCACTGCCTGGTATGGAAGTGCCAACTCTTAGGACCAGAATAAACTCCAGACAGTTGTTAACTTGGCCTGCAACATCACAGGCAGCAGATTTTGCTTCACCGAGGACATCTACATGAGGCGGTGTCTTAAAAAAGCAGCCTCTATCCTCAAAGATCCCCACCACCCAGGCCATGACCTCTTCACTCTGCTACCATCGGGAAAAAGGTACAGGAGTCTAAAGACGAGCACTCAGTCGCACAAGGACAGCTTTTTCCCCCCACTGCCATCACATTCCTGAATAATCAATGAACCAAAGACACTGCCTTACTTTTTGTTATTATTATTTTATTTTTTAGAGTAATGTCATGTATATGATATGTATATTTGCAAAACATGACTTGTTCACGGCAATAAATCCTGATTCTGATTCTGAGCTTCTTCTACGCTCCCTTCAGATTCCTGAATGATCAATGAAACAAAGACCCCATCTTTCTTTGACTTTTCGTGCACTATTTTTATTTATTCTTTTTAAGGTGGTTTATATGAATGTTTACACTGTGATGCTGCCACAATATGACAAATTTCAGGACTTTTCATGATAATAAATTCTGATTCTGATTTTGAAATCCTAAAACCATTCTTTACATTGCAAGCTCCTATTATCTTTCTTTGGCTTGGCTTCGCGGACGAAGATTTATGGAGGGGTAATGTCCACGTCAGCTGCAGGCTCGTTGGTGACTGACAAGTCTGATGCGGGACAGGCAGACACGGTTGCAGCGGTTGGGAGGGAAGATTGGATAAACAAATAGGTCTGTTCTAATGATATTTAGGCTCCTCAGAAAAGGAAATTTGCCATTTCTACTGAGACTGTCCAATACGAGACCCACCAAAGTAGTCGACTCTTGACTACCACCTCATTTTCAGGACAATTTAGGATGGACTATAAATGGCAGTAATGTCTACTCCCAGAGAACAAATACATAAAAGTAAAAAGAAACCAATAAAAATAATAACTTCACTGTTGTTCTGCAAATATTGTCATGTGATCCTTTGCTTGGTACTCTGGACCTGGGTTTAACCAATTGATCTGAAACTTTGATGATCCAATGCACCTCCACTCCTTCAGTGAAAGTTCATCTTAAATTTTGTCCTTCAGCCCTTGACATGGGAATCGAATCTATCATATTTGACCAAGATATTCGAGCAGTAGCAACTGAGTCACTAATTCTGTGCAATTAATGTCGATTATTTATTTATTAATCAATTCCTTTAACTATTACAAACATTTCAGGTTTTTTTTTCCTCCCATTTTCTATTTAGTGAGGTTCAATTACTTTGAATATACATGGTAGGAAAGGCCATTTGGCTCAATGTGTCTATGCTGGTGTTAATATTCTGCACCAGTGTCCTGCTTCCCTTCTCCTTCCCACATAATGTGTTTATCCTTCTATTCACTGAATGGTGGAATCTGCATTTGGGTTCAGATGCAAGGCAGTTACTCCTGATCACCAGGCACAACCTCCTGTAGATATTGATCCTTCCCGGTCCCAAATTCAAACCATAATCTGTGTTCAATCTTTGCTAGGGACTGGTCAATTGGTTTTGAATAACTAAATAAAGGCAGGAATTTGAAATAGTTTGTAATTGGGTTCATCATAAAACTTGGACCTGAAGCAATCTATTTTCATAAGCAGAATGAAGGGAATTCCTGGTGGAATTGGTCTGTGACTGAAAGAGTTTACCAATCCTGTAAGCAGGGAATAAGACAACATTCTTCAGCACATATACTCTGTAAAACGAACAGACTGCAGATTATCCTGTCAGATAATATGAATCTCATTTCAAAGCTTTCATCAATACTTCCCCTCTGTGCTGAAATATTTCTGTGATGAGGATCCTGTTGCAAGGGCCTTTTTGAGCTGGGTTAGAAGTCTCCCCTGACCAGCAAAAACGAATAAATTGAAACAAAATGACAGGTGTCGGTGCTCAGTATCTTAATCACATCCAAATGTGACCTGACAAAGGCAGCTTTGAGGAGAGGCAGGTTACAGTAAAGGGTGGAGGGGGGATAATTTTACAGTAACTTGGCAGTTTCCAGCATGCTTGTGGTGGATAACAGTGTGCCCAGTGTTTTTATGTTAAACCTTTCCATAACCTCTTTGTTTGTTCCATGCCACCATGCACAACATTCCCAGGCACAGAGTTGTCCAGTTCGCCAAAGCATTAACCCTTCTTGACATTACTTCTGACTTGGAGTTTCAGGAAATGAGGAGGAAGGGAAAGAAACTAACAATCCTTTGGGATTTCAAACTTTGGGGGTTTTTTTAACTGTTTTCAAATTCTTTCCAAAAAAAACAATACGCTTTAGGGAAGTTGTTAAATGTGTGTACACTATGTAAAGAAGTCCCTGAGTGCCACAATATTTGGATTTCTTTTACCACAGGTGTGGCCTCTTCAACAAGGAGGTGAGTTATCAGAATAATTCGAGGTGCCAATCAGCTTTTATTTTGAGGAAAGAATTAAATGTAGAAAGAAATTGCATACCTCTAGTTTATATCACAACCTCAGAAAGTCACAAATGTTTTCAGCCAATGAGGTACTTTTGAAATATACTCACATTTAATGCAGGAAGCACACAACCCAATAGGTACACAGAAAGCTTCCACAAACAACAATAGGTTCATAGAGAGGTGCAGCATGGAAACAGGCCTATGGGCCACCATCAACCATCCATTAACACTAATCCTACATTAATCCCATTTTAGTTTCCCCAGATTCACATCAATCCCTTCAGATCTAGCATTCATTTTCACATTCATAGCAACTTGCAGTGGCCAACCCTCACATCTTTGGAATGTGGGATGAAACTGGAGCACCTGGGAGATTCACTCAGTGGCAGGGATTATTGCGCAAATTCCTCACAGACAGCACTAGAGGTTGGGTCTTTGGCACAGTGAGGTATTTGCTCGACTAGCTGTGTCAATGTATTCTATAATTGGAAATTATGGAGGTCAATTGAGGGATAAATATCAGACAGGATACTGGGAATAACTCCAGTTTAAGTTCTTGGGAGTCACTATCTTGGGAGATCCTTCCTGGACCCAGCACTCTAATGGCATCGCCAGCCCCTCTACTTCCTTAGGAGTTTGCGGACATTTTATATTACATCAGAAATCCTGGCAAATTTCTATAGATGTGTGAAGGAAAGAGTGCTGACCAGTTGCCTCATGGTCTGGAATGGGGATACAAATACCTCTGAGTGTAAAGCCTCCAAAAGGTACTGGGTACAGCCCAGGACCCCACCATTATGAACATCTACAGGGAATGCTCCCATCGGAGAGCAGCAACAATCATCAAAGATCCACATCACCAAGCACATGCTCAGTTCTCGCTGCTACTATCAAGAAAGTATAAGTGCCACAAGGCTCGCACCACCAGATTCAGAAACAGCTGTACCCCTCCACCATCAGACTCCTCAACAATTTAACGACTCTTACTTGTGCACTTTATTGATTTTTCTCTCTCTGTATTGCACAGTTAGTTTGTTTACATTTTTTTATTTGTTTACATGTGTACGTTGTTTTGCATTACCAATAAATGGGAATTCTGCCTCACTCACAGGAAAAAGAATCTCAGGATTGTATGTGATATCATGTATGTAGTCTGACAATAAATTTGAACTCCACTGTTTCTTTTCAAAATACTTTGTCACTGATGCTTTATTCATGCACATGTGAATGACCATTTGGGACCTCATTATCTTTTCTACATGATGGAGAATCTGGCAGTACAATCTCCTCTCAGCACTGCATTAGAAATGGCAACCTGGATTCTGGGCTCAAATCTTGGGAGAAGCACTCAAACCCATCATCTTCTGATGAAGAGGCAAGCATGTCAGCCAAAGCTGACACCTTGCTCCTTCCAAGTCCCAGTGCAAATTCCCTTCCCTAGCTGACCTGAGGTGCAGTGTTAAGTGTTTAAAAGGATAACAGATACTTAACTGGGGACTGAGAAATATGGAGGTTCAACAGGGTGTTAAAATTACATTGCCATGGCAATCAAAATGGCCCAGCAGAGGCTCAATTGATCAAATCACCATATTCTTCAAAGTTTCTTTGAGGTTTTCAGGAACAAAGGAAGAAGATAAAGTTTCTGAGAGAAGTGAAATACTATCTAGCCTAAATTCAAAGCTGAATAATTTCAATTAAATTTCTCCAAATCATAGAATTAAACAATGAAGACGTAGGTGATTTAGCCCATCAGACCTATCTGTATTGAACAGGCTTCTCATAGTTCCTATTGCCACTGTTTGGTATAATATAATATGAGAGTTTATTGTCACATATCCAAGTATAATGCACAGATGCACTGAGGTGCATCCACATAGGTATGCAAGATACACCTACAACAATAGTTTATATTACTGCAATGTACAATGAGACAGAAAAGTGAATAATAGATAGAAAACTATAGATAACTAAATGTTCATTAAGTTTCTATTTAGTCTTGCCTAGGAAACCTGTTCCCCTATGGAGATGCTAATAAATTTCTTCCACTGCCCCTTCAAGCAGTGTATAGTCAGCCACAGAAACAAGCTGTGTTTGAAAAATAACTTCCTCCTCTGTGCTTTGTCTGCTAATTAGTTCACCTATTTTACACTACCTTCGAATTAGTATTTTCTTTGGGAGCCGTGCTTCTACTTCGGTGGGGAGTGTAGTGCGCGTCGAAAGAACCAAAGACTTGTTGATCTAAACCAAGGCTTTTATTAAATAAAAGTCTGGAGCATATCACAAGTAGGTCGACCAGCCCAGAATGACCTGGTCTGGCTAGGACCAATCCTTCAAGACCTGCCAGTAGGTGTGGCTACACCTTCAGCCAATCACAGTCATCCTACACTACCATCTGTTCATATGTACATATACACATTGATGATAGAATCTGTACTATCACAGGGAGTCATTAAGGTTTGCATTCTGAGGAGTCACGTGATGGAGTAGTGGCCGGTAGGAGAATACCAGCCCTCTCCAGAAAAGAGGAAAAAAAGCGAAGAAAAAGCAAAGCCCCAGATACACAAATCACAACAAATAAAATATAAAGGTGTAGAGAAAATGGTACCTAAGAAAGAAAAACCAAAAACAACGGGTAGAAAAGAAGAAGGAAAGATGCCGGAAGAGAAAGGTGAAGGCCTTACCTGCATGAAAAAGCAGGGATCCGCCGTGGAAAGAGGAGCCTGCTCCCCGAGGTTAGTGGAGACTCCACAGGGTCACGACCCACCGACCGCGGGACTTCAAAAATAGCTCACTGAGCCAAACAGAGGTGCGCAACTGCGCATGCGTGAGGAATCGTGACACAAACCCCAAGAGCAGACACAGAAGAAGAAGAAGAGGAAGAAGACCAAACTCTGCACAGAGAAATAGGAGGTAAAATGAATGGACAGTACATAGATTTTAAAAAATTTCAAGAACAAATGAAAGCATTAAAAGAATGGTTGACACTAGAATTTAGTGAAATGAAAAGAAAAATGAAAAGTACAGAAGAAAAAGTGAGTAGAATATAACTGGTCATAACAGATGTAGGGAAAGGATTAGAAAATGTGGAAGAACGTGTAATGGCTGTAGAAATGTAAGTGAACGACTTAAAAAGAAAATTGGAAGAAAGTGACAAAAAAATTAAAGAAACACAGGAGTTGTTAGCTCACAAGATGGATATAATGGAAAACTATAGTAGGTGAAACAATATAAAGATAGTGGGCCTGAAGGAAGACGAAGAAGGCAAAGATATGAAAGAATTTATAAAAGTCCTGGGAATGCCAGAAATGCAGGAAGAAATGGAAATAGAAAGGGCACACAGAACATTAACTCCGAAACCACAGTCACAACAAAAACCAAGATCCATTTTAGTAAAATTTCTGAGATACACGACAAGAGAAAATATATTGGAGAAGGCAATGAATAAAATTAGAGAAGACAAGAAACCACTGGAATACAAAGGTCAAAAAATTTTTTCTACCCAGACATAAGTTTTGAGCTCCTAAAGAAGAGGAAGGAGTTTAATGCAGCAAAATCGATCCTATGGAAAAAGGCTATTAATTTATGTTAAGATATCCAGCGGTGCTTAAAATAGTTATCCGGGGGCAGCAAAACAGACTGTT
This sequence comes from Narcine bancroftii, assembly GCF_036971445.1. Classification (NCBI taxonomy): domain Eukaryota; kingdom Metazoa; phylum Chordata; class Chondrichthyes; order Torpediniformes; family Narcinidae; genus Narcine; species Narcine bancroftii. The sequence goes on along the minus strand of NC_091476.1, from coordinate 106,407,351 downwards.
CTCAGATCCGGAGAAAGCACGAGAATTTGCAGAATGCCTGCAAGACAGAAAGAGAAATGAAGAGATATAACAAGAACAAAGAACGATGACAAACTACATATGAAGATGTAAAAATAATGTACAAGTATGAACTAAAAGAGGGAACTAAGGGAGAATGGGGGAATAAAAGAAAGAGGAGGGGTTAAAAAATAATAAAAAGAAAAAGAGAAGAAAAGAGGGGGAACTTTGTTGTAATGTGAAGACAAAAAGTCTTTTCTGGAGGGTGTTGGGTGGGAGAGAATAACAGTCACTGCGAAATCAGTTGACACTTGCGAATGAGTTCGCAGTCTGAATGGAGAGGGGAGTTGTGGTTGCCCGACAAGGGACGAGGGATGACTCAGAGAGGGGGGGAACACTTGGGGTTAAGGGAATTTTAGATGTAGGAATGGTTGAAATCTTTTATGTTTTAGAAGTGTTGCATACAGTGCATTCAAAAAAAGAAAACTGAGAAATGGAAATGGGGAAAAGGGGAAAAGTGGTGGTGAGGAAGCGGAAATGAGATGTAAACAGAATATGAGATGGCCATGTTGAACTATATGACTATAAATATTAATGGAATACATAACCAAATAAAAAGAAAGAGGCTATTAAATTTGCTGAAAAAAGAAAAAAATAGATATAGCATTCGTGCAGGAAACACATCTAACTGAAGTGGACACAATAAATTAAGGAGAGATTGGGTAGGGCACGTAACGACAGCAATATATAACTCAAAAGCCAGAGGTGTAGCTATATTAATCAATAAAAATGTACCAATCAAAATAGAGGAGGAAATAATAGATCCAGCAGGGAGATATGTAATGATAAAATGTCAGATATATTCAGAACTCTGGAATTTGGTCAATATATATGCACCTAATGAAGAGGATCAAAAATTTATGCAAGATATTTTTTTTAAGATTGTAGATACGCAGAGGAATATATTGATAGGAGGGGACTTTAACCTTAATTTGGATTCAAAGATGGATAAAACTGGACAAAAGACTAGCAGAAAGAACAAAGTAGCCAAATTTATGGTTAAACCAATGCAGGAAATGCAACTTGGAAGAGACAACACCCAAAGGAGAAGGAATACTCATATTATTTGAGTAGACATAAAACATACTCAAGGATTGACCTGTTCCTGTTGTCAGCCCATATCCAAGGGAGAGTTAGGAAAACAGAATATAAAGCTAGATTGTTATCTGATCACTCACCCCTGTTATTAGCAATAGAACTGGAGAACATCCCACTAAGAACGTATAGATGGAGATTAAACTCCATGCAACTTAAAAGACAGGATTTTAGAGAATTTATTGAACGCCAAATTAAAATGTATTTTGAAATAAATACGGAATCAGTGAAAGACAAATTTATATTATGGGATGCAATGAAAGCCTTCATCAGAGGGCAGATAATAAGTTATATAATTAAGATGAAAAAGGACTAAAATCGGGAAATAAAACATGGAAAGGGAAATAAGTACAGAAAAAGAACTAGCAACAAGGGAAGATACAACAAAAAGAAGAGAATTGGCAGACAATAAAATAAAGTTCGAAACATTACAAACGTATAAAGTGGAGAAGAACATAATGAAAATAAAGCAGAAGTATTACAAGCTAGGAGAAAAAACGCACAAAATACTAGCCTGGCAACTTAAAACAGAACAAGCTAAAAGAACTGTATTGGCATCAAGGAAAAAGGACAAACAAATTACATATAACCCAACAGAGATCAGCCATGATCACATTGAATGGCGGAGCAGGTTCGATGGACTGGATGGCCTACTCCTGCTCCTATTTCTTATGTACTTATGAATATAAAAGCATTGTAAGATGGCAGGCAATTCTACTTTACTGACACCAGGCTGTAAGATCAGCCCTCAGCCCTAGGTTCATAAAACCAGTCAGGAGGCAAGACAGGCCTCCATGGAAACAATGGTTGGAAGTTAATTTTCTACCTCTACTGAGGTAGCTGATCCAATGCTGGCACCTTTAGTAACCCTGCAGACCAAATATTGCCATCTACTGGCCTTTGCTTAAACATTTGTTTGTCTGTCCCAAGAGAGGGTACAAACTGCAACAAGATGGCTCCAGTACATCTCACTTAAATAAGTCTTCCAACCACAGTCACACATGAAGAAATACCAGTTAAGTATCCAGATATCCATTCCTTTGCTTCTCCTGGCACACAGAAAATCTTTAGGACCTGAGAAAACAACAAGTTAGCTACTCAATTCCTTGAAATCATTCTTCCATTCAGAGGTTCTTTGAAAGAGTCACTGCATTTAGAAGGTGGGGAAATTTTACTTAAATATTTCTATCTATTGCAAATGCTCAATATAATCAAGGAGAAAATATGTGAATATTGCTTGCACCAATGGCTACTTCAGATAATCTGGTCCCAGAATACATTCATACACAAGATCATGCATTCTCCAATTCAATAAGCGACTATTCTTTTTGCTGGAAGGTTTAAATATAAATATTAAGGTTTGTTAAGCGATCAGCCCTGAAGGTGACAGCTGGGATTAATCAGACTGTCCTAGAACATAACAAGATTAAAAGCAAGCCATTCCACTTAGTGTTTTGTAAAAAAGCAAGACCTGCCATTTTTGTTACACAGGTGGTTACCCTGAAATGTGGTAAAATGCTTTACAGCCAACAAAACTTTAATTTTGAACCTCAGTCACTGTTGCAAAGAAGGAAAATCCCTGCAGCTAATGCATGCACAGCAAGATCCCACAAACTGCAGTGTGATAATGAACACACAACCTTTTTCTTCAGTGTTCTTTCTGAACAATAATTATTGGCCAGAGTACCGAGCTGAACTCACTATAAAGCTGCCTGGCTCTAACGCTGGAAGGTCCTAGGTATTATCCTTGAGCTGTGCTAAGTTGGCTGACATTGAGTGATGCAGATAAAGAGCTGCAATCTGTCTCCAGGCTATTCCATGTTTCAATCTCACGAGTCTCTGCTGGACAGTGGCAATGAATTGATGCAAGTAGTAAGCTGAACATAATAGCGCTTTGCATCAATATGGCACTTTTTTGCCAAAATTACATTAGTACTTCCTCTGGAGTATAAATGAACATATTTTGACACTGTTGTTTAAGAGACTATGGATCAGATGACCAAGGGTTTGGTCAACAAGGCAGTGTTAGGTTGGACTTAAGAAAGTCATAGATGCCTGGGAATGAAATTCCAGAGGTTCAACCCATGATGGTTAAAGGTATGATCATGAAGAGAGCAGTAAAGGAAATTAGAGATATATCAGTAATTAGAGTTGTAAGAGTGAACAGATCTCAGGGGGCTGCAGAGCTTGAGGAGATTACAGATAGTGGAGGCTAACAAGGTTGTGGATTTTAATATTGAGGTGTCTCAAACTGGAAGCCAGAGGTCGTAGGACTAACTGAATCTTCTTAATTCTAATCCTAGTTCTTTGACTTCACCCCATTTCCTCCTTTGCTGCCAAACCATATGGAGGTTTAGTAATCGTTAGATCTTAACAGTGATTTCCAGAAGGCCTTGCACCAAGTATTCCTCATGTTTTGTTTCTCCTTTAATGTTGAGTTTCATTCCACCTTTTCATTCTATTTTGCATTTAAAATATTCTGCTAAATATTCTTTATTTTTTTGACAGTGATCTTAGCTTTAGCCTCTTGATGGCAACACCAGAAAGTTTGTTTCAATTTTAGACCCGACATTTTCTTTCTCTTGTTCTCAAGTGTAAAATAGAGAAATCCAGTAGAAACAGGTTCAGTCAGAAGCTCTGGCTCCTGGAACAAACCAACTTGGCAAGATGAGCAAAAGAGTCTTCTGTGGCACCTTAAAACACCAGGATTTCTCCAGTAATGAAGCATAAGAGAAGAACCTCCAATGTCAATATAGAAATGCCTAGAACCAACAACAAAGACCAATTGGTTCATTGGTCATTATTATATGTTGCTCTGTGACAGGGCTAGATTGAATCACAAGAAACTAACACCAAAGGCCCCAATCTTTTGGATGGATCCAAGTTTTTAATGTCTTGAATTCTTGAGCTGCTTTTTATCAATTGGACATGAGCATAAAACGCAATAAACTGTTTTGTTGACCTGATAGAAATAAAACCTTGATAGAAATTGTTATGTTTGATACAATAATTCCTCTTTGCTGGTTTAATTAAATATTGTGCTGAAGTAGTGTAGTGTGATGATGACCATGTTTCTATTTGTGGAGAGAGTCTTAGTCAAAATTTTGTTCCAATTAAAACCTTGGTGAAGATATAGTATGGGACGGCACAGTTCCCTTCCATTTGCACCTTCAATACTGATCTGGGCAGTAGTCTGTATGGAATTTGCACCTTCATCCTATGTTTGACTGAATTTCCCTTGGGTGTTCCAGTTTCCTCCCACATGCCAAAGGTGTGCGGTTTGGAAGTGGCATTGGCTGGTGTAAATTAGCTCTAGTTCAGGTGAGTGATAAGAGAAACAGATGGAGAAGATGATGGTTTTGCAGGAATTAAAATGGAATTATTACGGATAGGCACTTGATGTTTGCTTGCTTCTGTGCTGGTCCACTCTACTGTTTTATTGATTGTGAATTGATGTTCTCTGAAATAGCCCAAACAAGCAGATTTTCATTCGGAGCTAGTTAAAAATAACATCCAAAATTTAGCACCATTAACTTCAATGGAAACAAATATTAGAGGATTAGCAGAACAGGCATCAAAAGTGATTCCATCTTTTTGGAATGGTTGACATGTCCAATTTCACTCTATAATCTTTTATAATGGAACTTGGAAAGACATTTAAATAGGAGGATAAAAGAATTGAGAATCAGGTTTTCAGTGCATATCTCAAACTAAGTTATATCACGGACTGTGTTGTAGACTGCAAATACATTAACCATTGCAGACTGTTCTATCTGCAGGATACTCTGCAACAATGAAAAAAGACATTTTCAGCAATAGTGACCGAACCCACCTTTTGTGTCTCCTTTCGACCACCTGGGCAGATTTAGCAGTACAATATATGAGATGATTATGATACCCAGCTTCAATCCATCAGCAAGTTTACTCATTCATTCCACCTACAGATGATTGGTCTACTACTCCATTATTCTCCATCTGATGTCTTCTCGTAAACACTGATGAGTTAATCTCCTAAATCATGAATTGAACTGTTCTTTCTTCATCGCATTCTCGATATACGGGCAAAAACTTTTAGACCATTGTGACCATTGAAAATTGAGCACCCATCTACAATGATGCAAAACTCTATCCATTCTTTTATTTCCCCCTCTCTCATTCCCGTCATGATCTGTTAATCACCTGCACTAGGGCATCAATTAACAGAGGGTAATTAACCTACTAACCAGCATAACTTTGACATGAAATTAGAGCACCTGGGGAATAGGGAGAACATGCAAACTCCCCTCAAACAGCATCCAAGATCAGGATTGAGCCTAGGCCTATAAAACTGAGAGACAGGAGTTTTAACCCCAACACCACATCATTGCTGTGAGTGTGACATGTTAAGGATGCCTTTTAGAGTTGGCATGTTTCTCAAAAGGTTGCACAGTGTGATAATGAATGATTTCTGACTCTTGGTACATGTGACAATAACCTTGAAATTGAATTGTTATTACACTGATGTAAAGAGAAGGGGAAAAAGAAGTAACCCTTGTGCCACAGGATATATCAGTCCAGGCAATGTGGCCACTGAAAATGTCAGGATGTTGTAGCAATGGGTGCTACCTCAAAACATGGCACTTGCTCTGAGAAAATTCTTTTCATGGCCCCCAATCACCTGCTGTTTGTGGGAGGAGAAATCTTACCTACTCATAAAAAATTCCAGGCTACTAAATGGAAGCCTCATCTGTTCACAAATTCTATCAATGGCAACTCGTTCACATGAGAATCTAACAATGCTGGCCAATTCCTCAGATGCCATCATTCTTCTTCTCTGAAATCAAAATGGGGTGAAGAAATTCCTTGGTGAATACACACCATAGTAATCAGGAGAAGTGCAACAAATCTGAAGATGTGGAAAACATCTGTGTTCGTTCTTTGGAAGAATTCTGTGGTGAGGAAGTTGAGAGTCAATGTGAATTCATCCTTCACGGTTCTGTTGTCATTGCTACCATCAGGAAAAAGGTGTAGGAGCCACAAGACTCGTACCACCAGGTTCAGGAACAATGGCTACTTCTCCCCTATCAGACTCCAAACCAGCAAACTCAGTCAGAGACTCATTTAAGGCTCTTACGATGATTAAGATTTTTAAGGTTCAATTTATTGTCATGTAATAAAAATGGTGTCATATTACACAAAATTGCCTTTTGTCTGCTTTTGGCAAAATTGCCTGAAGCACCTCTTACAGTCAGGGAAAGAGAAACAAAAGAGAGTTCCCCCAGAGTCACCGAGTGTCCATGGATTCGCTCCAGTGCTCCCGTAGCCCCTGCAGCCACACAGAGTCCAGTTCAGACCATTAGCAATCTGAGCTCAAGATCTGCACCTCCAACATGATCAGGAAACCTTCAATACCCTCGGAACCCTCTCATATTCCTGGTTCCAATACCTAGTATCCCTTCAGCCAGTTTCCAATAGTCCGCAGGTTGTTGTGTCCCCCCTCGACCGCAGTCTCCAGCAGCTCGTGTAGGGGTTCCAAGCCTCGAGTCGCTAACACCCCGCTGCCTGTGTGTTCTTCATCCACAGAACCCTTACTGGCCCACTGCCATGGTCACCATCCCATGGGTTGTCTCCTCTGCTTCTTCTCAGTTGGGGGTGGGGGGTGCTCTCCCCATTATTATTATTGAATATTTGTTTTTTGAATTACACAGTCTGTTTACATTTTCTTTATTTACATTTTTCTCTTTTGTATGCATATTTTTTTCTTGAATACAGTTTTTGTTTGTTCTACAGATAAGTACAAATTCTGCCTGGCCCACAAGAGAAAGAATTTCAGGGTTGTATGTGATGTTATGTATGTATTCTGACAATAAATCTGAACTTTAGAGGACAGACCAGGCAGGAGATCATGGTCAAAGATCTTCCTGCAGGATGTCACATATTTCACTGACCTCAGCGTCGGAAATCCTGATCTAATGTGTGCCTTGCTTCTCAGAGAGGTTGGGTTAGAAAATGGTAATTCTACAAGTAGGCTTTTTGGTGATGGGAAATTCTTTGCCTCCTCCCTCAGTTTTTCCAGCCCATCCTTAGTGGCTAGCCAAAGGGATGTTAATTCTAACAAAGGATTGCCATCTGTGGTGACATTCAGAGGTACTCATGGATTTGGTTGTCTCAGTAGTTGGAAAAAGCACTCCCTGCATGTTGCATCACACTTGGTGCAACCTGCTTCAGCAGTTGACAGTTCCCAGTTGAGAAGCTGTGGAGTTAGTTATCAATAGGGTGTCCCTTTAAACTGGAAAAAATAACCATAGGTTAAACAAGAACTCTGCAGATGCTGGAGAACTGTAACAATACACAGAAGTGCTGGGGAGCTCAGTAGGATATGAAGCATCCAAGGAAACCAATAAGCAGTCAACATTTTGAGCCTGGGCCCTTCATTAGGGATGCCAAAGAATGGGTAAATGCCTGAGTAAGATTCCAAGTGCTCTTTTCTTTATTTCTTTCTTTCCTATTTCTTTATCATTTTTTTTGCTTTTCTTTCTAAATCTATCTTTTTATTTTCTTTGGAGTTCTTTCTTGGGTGGGTGGGGGTTGGAGAGTTATGGTATTACCACTATGGAGTAAATACTGGATTTAGTTTTGTACCTGTATTTTTTAATTTTGTAATTGACTGAAAAGGTCAATAAATGAATAAAAAAAGATTCCACGTGCTGTGTTTTCCATTCCAGATTATAGTGGTGTAATCCTGAATGCAGAGTAACTCTATCAATTAATATCTGCCTGACACTGGGAAGAGGTCAGGAACCATCGTGCGAAGAGTACACAGAGTGCCTGGTCCACTTTTGTGTCTGGGCATTAATTCACCCAGAAATTACTTCTCGCCTCTAAAATTGCACAGCCTAGCTCTAAATAAAGGCCATCACATGAACTAACTCTTTGGCAATGAAATGTAAAAAGACTTGGGCAGAGAATAGGGTGGCAATTCACTTTACCAGATTCCCAACTAAAGGTGAAGTGGAAAACTGCTCCTTTGCTTTCAAGTCAAACCATTCCTATAAAGCAAAAACCACCGAATATCTGCGCACCTGAATCGCTGCAGATTAGATGTGGTCAGCTGTGAGCGCTCTAACCTTTGGGTTGCAAGCTGAGTACAAATCAAGATTTATATTCTGAATGTTTTGTGTCTGAGTTGCTGTCCCATGGCACTATTTGAGATGTTTTTTTGAGTCTTTGGCACCTGTGACCAACATAACTAAAAAAAATAATTATTTAGGGATTATCATGGGATTTTATTGTGCACACACTGGCTGCCATGTTTTTATACATCACAGCAGTGACTACCCTTCAAAAGAACTTCACTAGTTGTAAAGTGCTTGGGAGGTCCTGATGCTGTGAAACCACTTGCATTCACAATGTGAATGCAAGTGGTTTCCTTTCCTTTAAGATCTAAAGGCTTCTGAGTTAAGACCCATCGATCAAATCAAGTTCAAAGACAGGATGGCAGAAGAAGCATGTCATTTTAATGAGCAATTTGGCATTGCATTGTCTGTTTTACCCTTTTGAACCTCACAGAGCATGTATGCTTTGATAGTTCAACCATTTAGGGCACACCAGACTCATCTGCAAGCTTACCTCCTTTGATGCTAGACAGCAATCAAAACCATTGCTTATGTCTGGGAGGTGTGATCTGAAATCTATAAATAAAATACCCATTGTCCTTTAAAGGGACCAGTGATTTGATGAGACTTTCTTCCATCTCCATTCCAAAACCCCTGAGTTTAACTAAGGACTGCTTGAAAATTCCACCTCCTATTTTGAAGTTCAGTACGAAAAAGCAGCCTTCTATTTCTACAGACCTTTTCCCACCAAGAAAAAATTGGGTTATATAAAAAAAAGCAGAAATCTTGCTGAACACCATGTTGACCATAATAAATATAACACAGATGTGAAGGTTACAAGTTCAACTACATAAAGACTGTTTGATATTGGAGGTACTGAAGAAAAGAATCCACATTTAGAACAAAAGAAAGTCCAATTTATTGTGATATCATTGTCAGAAATACAAGGGGACCTTGTTTATATTATCTTGTCAAAGACTGTTCAATTGTTTTTATCATTGCAAAGCTGTAACATGATCATGAAAGTTTGTGCACAGTATCGAGGACACAGTGAGAAAATTATTGGATCGGTGAGAGGAGGTCACTTCATCAGCTCTGTTAGTATTGATCCTAATTTTAGGCAAACAATTCCATGGTTACCAGAATATTGTTCTTGCAATACCAGTCCTGCTGATAACTGGCAACTTAAGCAGTCACCCTGCCTGTGCTACCCCCTTTTGGGGGGAAAATCCTACATAAATTGGGATCATATTCACTTAAATTTAAGAGAATTTAAATAAATCTGAATTAATTTCTGAAGGACAGTAATGTGGAGAAATGACCTATTTTCTCTGGTTTGAGAACTCTGAAATGGCAGGCAAGAGCATTAAAATTGGGGTCGCACAGTTCAGAGTTGAACAGCAGGCAGAACAGTGGTGCAGAGAGCAAAGCTGCTGCCTCATTGGCCCTGTGGCTCAAGTTAATCCTAACCTCAGGTGATGTCTGTGTGGTGTCTGTACATTCTCCCTGTGACTCCATGGGCTTCCTCTGGGTGTCCTGCTTTTCTTCCACTATCCAAAAGTCATGCAGGTTAGTAGGTCAACTGGCAGGATTCTACCAATCACATTTGCCCTTATGTGTTTGTGAGTGTGAGAACTGGAGGGGAGTTCAGGTAAATAAATGGCAGATCAAAAAATTCTGCAGAGGTTTGAAACCTGAAATAAAAGCAGAAGAAGCCAGAAAGGTAACATCTGTGGAACGATAAACAGAGTTATAGCCTTAGCTCCAAGACCCTTCATCAGATTGTGAAATTAGTGCTCAATGCTTGGTGAAGCTATGATAGGCCGAATGGCTTGTTTGTGTGCTACATGGCTCCTTGACTCTCTGACCTCTGCACACATAGCAGAAATCTGGAATGTTTTCATCCAAAATATTTTTGATGCTAAAGTCTGAGAGGAATACATTTTGTGGGTTTTTTTTGTTACTAGTGCAGCTTACATTCATTGTCCAACCCTGATTGGCCCTTGAACAGTGAGCCTACTTCTGGGCCACTCCTTATTCCTCAATATACCAAATACCAATTGATATCATGAGCTCACAGCAGGCTCAAAATCAAATCCACAATTGCACTCCTTGATTAGTCACTCCACTCTTCCATGTCAAAAGATCAACAAAAGACAGCAATGTGAGTTAAACACAGACATATAAGGTTTTAAAGTAAGTTAATGCATAATGTGAGATTTAAGAATAGGTAAGTGCTACAAATGAAGGGTTAAAGCAGGAATTAGTGTTACAGGCCACTCAACTGCCAAAAACATGAAAGGGTTAAGGATCTTATAATGTGGCAGCAGTAACATAGTTAATAATCAGTAGAAACTCTATGTGACCTGGAAATTCCACCAGAGATAAGACTTTTGTCAGTGCTGAAGAAACATTAAACTTTTCTTCTTGATTTGAGGCCTCCTTACAAATGTATGTCATGCTTCACTGTTCAAATGGAATCCACCAGGTGAGTGAAAATATATTAGAGTACTTTGCTAATGGCAAGCAAAACAAGGAGCTCTTTCATATATCCCACAGACTGGTAAAGAGCCCTTAATTAACAACAATCTCCTTAAATTACATGGCAAATCTCAATTGGCTTTTCAGAGAATCCTAATGAGGTTGAAGAATATATTTTTCAATGGTACAGGTTGTCTGGACTGAAATTGCAGATTTTGATATAAAAATATCAAATGAATTAAATGGCTGCTAGAAGGATTAAAATGCAGTATAATGCTTCAGTACAGATATAAAGGACGAAGATAATTGCCAACGGACAATGCACCTATAGACACTATCTCACTATTTTTTCCTCTTTATGCACTAATTATTTATTTTTAAGTACTGAATTTACAAAACCATCATTTATTGCAGTTTTTGGACGTCATGATGCGTTCATGACAGCAAAACTGATTCTGATGCAGTTTAGTTGGTGGGCTTCAGAGTGTATCACGCATCAGCTCACCTCCACTGGGTGACATTATTTGCGATTGGTAAAGCAGCTCTATGGATTCATTTTATAGGGATCTTGATTGGAAAACAGAAAGATAACACAAGAGGAGGCTCATGAAGATATAACTGACTAGCTGAAAGAAAAACCTATCGCCTCAGTACCTTACTTTGATGTACACTTCAATTATTCTCAGCCAGTGAAGTATCATTTGAGCAGTCAGATTTCAGATTTACTGTCAGAGTACATGTATGATATCACATACAACCCTGAAATTCTATTTCTTATGGGCGAGGCAGAATTAACATTCATTGGTAATGCAATAAGCAAACTGTTCACAATGTACCTGTAATCAAATAAAGAAAATGCAATGCAGAGAGGAAAGAAAATCAATAAAGTGAAAAAGTAATAGTCCTTAAATGGGGCCTTGCTTGAGTTTATGTCGAAGAGTCTGATGGTAGAGGTTTAGCAACTGTTCCTGAACCTGGTGGTTGGAGTGATACCTCTTTCCTGATCATAGCAGCAAGAACAGACTGTGTGCTGGGTGGTGTGGATCCTTGATGATTGCTGCTGCTCTCCGACAGGGTAGTGTTCCCTGTGGAGATAATCAATGGGGCGGGAGGGGGGGGGGGGGAGGGTTTTGTTTGTGATGTCCTGGGCTGTGCCCACTTCCTTTTGCAGGGCATTATGCTTGGGGGTATTTGTGTCTCCAAACCAGACTGTGATGCGGTTGTTCAGCATTGCTGAAAAGCAGAGAATGCAACAGGCAATTTGTGCTCCCAGAGAGACAAGGTGATGTTGAAGAATGAATCTGTTTTATTTTAGTAATGTTGACCAGAAAATAAATATTGACCTGGTCACCTTCACCCCTCTTTGGTTTATTTATGCACACCTCATGCCCCTTGGTAGTGCATTTAACTGCATTCTGGTTCTCGTCTGGTTTTCAGCTATGTTGCCTTTCCAGGATGCCCTCAGAGTTGTTTCTTGATGATGCTGCTCTTGGCCATTGTGATTTGGACCAGACTTTGATGTACATCTGACATTATTTCACCCAAATGACCTTTGTTCATTTGGTTATCAGATGAATATGGAATATTGATTGTCATGGAATTCCAATGGATTTAATTTAACAAGCAGTTTGAAGGCCACTGAAATAAAAGACAGCATAAAACCTGAGCTAAATGGGAAAGTAAATTGCTAGTAAGTCCTCACACCTACCTCTTGCAAAGCTTGACTTTATTTCTCTTGGCTCTGCTTCCAGGTTTGCTGCTGCCAACTGTGCCCCTTTTGTCAGCTGTAGACAGTCCACAAGATTCCCACCCCTGGATCAAAAAGTTGTTTTTTTCAAGTACCACTCTGGACTCGAGCATCCAGGTGGATATTTCAGCACTTCACCCAGGGAATGCTGTATTGATGACAGTCTTCTTTCAGAGGAGATGTTAAATCAAGGGCCAGTCTGAATTCTCAGGTGGATGTAAAAATCTTATGGAGTGAAGCAAGAAAGTATGCAGACGCTGACATTGTAGTAAAAACCCACAGAAAAGATCTTATGACCATTAATCAACAACGAGGAGGTGAGTTACTCCTGCTCTCTCTCAATCAACATCACCAAAGCAAATAATCTGATCATTGACACATCGCTGTCCGTGGGATCTCGCTGTCCGTGGGATCTCGCTGTCCGTGGGATCTCGCTGTCCGTGGGATCTTGGTGTGTGTAGATTGTCTGCTGCATTTCCATCAATAGTACTTCATTAGCTGCCAAGTGCTTTGAGATGACTCAAGGCTGCCGAAATCCCCTTAATACTGCAAAATGCATTCACAGCAATCACAGGGGAAAAAAATCAATTTATCTAAGGTGACTCTGCCCAAGACTTCTCTCTGTCCTCTCTGAGTCAGAAGATCATTATTTCCAATCAAACTCCAGAGACCTGAGCTCATCATCCAGACTGACAAATGGAGACAGAAACTGCACTACCAGAAATGCTGTCGTCCAATAAACTGAAGCCCCATCTTTCCTTTCAGATGCCTGTTAATGGTACCTTAGCACTATGATGAGGAACAGATGAGGAGTTATCCTTTGGGCCTTGAAATTATTTAGTATTTTGTGATTGTGGGATCTTGCTTTACATAAATTGGCTGCTATGTTTCCAAGATTACCACCAGTGGTTACATTTTTTTTTTAACTCAGCTGCAAGTTGCTTGTGTGGTCCTGAGGTCGTGAACAGTTCTCTGTTCTTATTGTAGCTGGAGACATTACCTACCCTCAGTGTTGGTGTGTCAGATGTATGTGGTGAAAAGAATTTTCACAGACTGAGATAAAACCTAACAGCAGGAGGGGTACACCATTCAATAAAATTACGTTTGATATGGTTTCTAATCTCAAAAATTCCTGCCTGATTGTCATAACCTCTGAATCCCCTGTAATCCAAAAATTCTAAAAGATTTGCACACATATCTATCTGAACCCAAGAGCTCCAAAGATTCAGATTCATGGAAGTCCCCCCACACCCACACCTCAGTCTTAAATAGCTGACTTTTTTTTTATCCTGAAAGTGTGTACCCTCGTTCTAGACTTCCTACTTCATTAGAGTTTTCTGGCCCATGAGCCAGTGCCATCCAAATACCAACAACCCCTGTACATTTTGAAGGATGGGAAGAAACCAGAGTGCTCAGCGGAAACCCCCACAGACATGGGAAGAACGTAAAACTCCTTACAGACAGTGCTAGATTCAAACCCAGGTTGCTGGCACTGTAACAGTATTGCGCCAACCGCTATGCTAAACATGCCGATGAACAAACTCATCTTCTCAAGTTCATTCAAGGCCATTCACTTTTCAATTAAATTATTCTTCCACACCCTTGAGAGTACTCCCTCATTGTGCTTAACACTTCCCCAAAAGACAACCCCTTCTGGGCCAAGTATTTGTTTTTCTATTTATTTCCAATATCATCCCACTTGTAGGTCCTTTGGGCTACATAAGTAGGAAGCTAATTTGCTTTCAGGATTCCTTCTGTGTAGATAGAAGCTAAGCAGAGTTTCTACTTTTCATCAGACTGTCCATGATTTGGCTACTATTCATTACAGCATTATAGCATCACATAGCAGAGAAGATAGTCATTTGGTCCATTGTGTCTTTGCTGGTTTCTTGATGGATCCATTCAGTCACCCTTCATCTGTTTCAAACTCTTTTTAGTCTAGGAAATATTGAAGGAACAAGACCTAAATTAAAATTGTCAATATACCAATTAGAGTTTATTAAAAATGCATTAGCAGAGGCAAGAAAATATATTGCAGTTACTTGGAAATCAAATACCCATTTGAGTATGGCACGATAGAATGTAGAAATTCAAAGAGGTATCTCTTTAGAAAAAATTGCACATAATGTAAGAAATAAATATGCTGTGTTTCCACAAATTTGGCATCCATATACTCAAATATTAGGTTTAAATTTATAATGTTGGGCTTCCTGTATCTCTGAACCCACAAGAAATCTCCTCTAGAAGGTATTAAAAGATTTTAGTAGGTATGTTGGAAGATATTCCTCCGTTCAATCTTGCAAATTTCTTTTTTTCTCCTTCTGTAAAACTATATTTTATTCTTATATTGATTATTCGGGGAGGGGGTGGGTAATTATATACTGTCTTGTTTGAATTTTACATTTTTATCTGTTTGTGTTTTGTATTATATGAGGAATTTGATCATAATATTTGGGAAAAAATTAAATAAAATATTCAAAAGAACACTTCTTTTTAGTCATATATTCCATAACTTCCTGAAATTTATGTTGAATATACTTCTTTTTAGGGAAGACATTCTGTTATGTAAAACTTGAAATGTTTTAGCTCTATTCCCAGTATTTGTTGAAGGGTTTATCAAGTGGAGTCTGCTGGACCCACTTTCATTATTGTGAACTCTGTTCTCAGCTCTGATATGCTGTTAACTTTACACAGAGGCTCAGAACTAAATATAGCCTCACAAGTCACATTGTGTTTGTAGACCATGTAAATATTTAAGAAGTAGAAAGGGTTAAAGAAAAGTTATTTTAGAAGGTTTACAATGTAATTTAGTCTTTGTTTTTTTTAAATTTTATTTCCTCTCTCACACAACTTTTTCTTTTACAACAAATACTTTGGGATTATTTTTTTTTGCTTTTTAATTCAAATGACCAATTGTTGCAAATTCCACAGGCTTTTATAGTGCCTGTATTAATGTAACTAGTCACTCATGAAAAGAATTTTGTTGCTGAATAGACTCAGAGTCCGGATCTCCAGTCAGGCAGTTTGATAATACGGGACTTGAATTTGAGTTGATTTAGATAGTACCAGTTTGTCTGAAAAAAGGATTAGCAGATTAAGAGGCTCTGTGTTTTTTTATTATTATTATGTAATGCAGTGTTAGATTTCATAACTAGAAAGGGATTAATTAAAATGTTAATGGACAGGCAGCAGAGGAGAACAAGGTTTCCAATAGCAACATTTGCAGCCTTCACCACACACACACATTAAACATTCCCATGCCTGTCATTACTGGCTGTGCAGTAACCTCCTCTCCCTAGATCTCCTGCAGACAAACCTCTTCAATGGAGCTGAGCACTTCCTGTCAGCCAAGCTACACCACTTTCAATAGTGTGACGGTAGCATAATTTGAAATCCATTATTTTCCTTCCATAAGGACATGAGTTTTTGATCTTTTGTCCATTCATTTCCTTATAAATTGTCTCATATGGTATGCATGAAGTGTAGAGGATATTGAACTTCAAAAGCCAATAACGTGGTGTCCTACAATATCCCATATGTTTACTAAGGAGGAGGGGAGAAGGGCAAAGAGCTCTTCTGTATCCTGAGAACTCGGTGCAAACAGTGTGCCATAATGAAGCTCAATAATAAGGAGTTACCAATTGGTGCTGAAGGTAAGTTGACTAGAAGTAAATGTGCTCCTGGGTGGTCCTCTTCTAGACACGGAACAGTCCTGCTTAATTGAGGGACCTTCCTACATGGGCTCCCTCCTCAGTACAGGGACTGACCCTCTTCAATGCACAGGTTATCCTTTCCCCAATACAGGGATCTCCCCCTGCTCTTTACATGAACTTACCTTTCCTCCAAGTTGTCCCCATATGAGTTTTTACCAGCACTTGCCCCATATCCCTCTGATCCTTTCCTATTCATGTGTCTTTCCAAATGTCTTTTAAATGTCATAATTTTATACGTTTCTACCACTTTCTCTGGCAGCTTGTTCCATTTATGTACCACTCTCTGTGTGTAAAAGTTCCCTGCAGGTTCCTTTTAAATCTCCAAATCTTCCCCCACCCCCACCCAAACACCTAAAACCTTTGCCCCCTAGATTTAGACTCTCCTGCCAAGGGGTAAAGATTGTGACTTTTCATCTTATCTATGCCCATGATTTTGTATACCATTATAAGGACACCCTCAGCCCTGAATGCTCCAAGGGAAAATGTCCTAGCCTCTCCAGTCTCTCCTTTTAACTCTGCAGTCACAGTAACATCCATGTGAATGTTTTCTGGACCCTTTCCAGTTTAATGTCACCCTTCCTATAGCAAGGTGACCAGTATTTCAGAGTATTCCAAATGTCTTGTGCACCTGTAACATGTCTTCTCAACTCTTGTGCTCAGTGCACTAACCAATGAAGGCAAGTGTGACAAATGCCTTCAAACTTTGTCACTACTTTCAGGGAACTGTGCACCTGTGCTCCTAGTTCACAACATCCTCACGGTTCTTCCATTTACTGTTTAAGTCCTGTTCTTGTTGACCTACCCAAAAAAAATCAATACTTCACACTTATTTCACTTATTCCTCAGCTCACTGACTCAGTTGATCATGATCCTGTTGTCATCTTGTAAAACTTTCCTCATTATCCACTTTACCAGCAATTTTTGTATCATCTGCATTTCAGGCATGAGCCTTGCCTTTTCTTGACCAGAGCCTTAATATGCTGGTTGTCTAGGATTTTGTGATCCTATCTGCCTTGACCTTCATTCTGATAGGAACATGCTCTCCCTCATCTTTCCCAATCTCTCTTTTAAAGGGACAAACAAAAAAAATTGACAAAGGTTTCAAAATTTCTAATATTCTTCCTGAGCCAAAGTTGAGCTGAAGAAGAAAGTCCTGAAAAGCTAGTTTTAGAATCTAGGAAAAATTAAATCAAAAGTCAATAAAGTATGTGAGTAAATTTAGAATACTTCTGATGAAGAATTTATAGTGTGATACATATTTGGAATTCTTTCTTCTTTTCTTTGGCTTGGCTTCGCAGACGAAGATTTATGGAAGGGTATGTCCACGTCTGCTGAAGGCTCGTTGGTGACTGACAAGTCCGATGCGGGACAGGCAGGCACGGTTGCAAGTGAAAATTGGTTGGTTGGGGTTGGGTGTTGGGTTTTTCCTCCTTTGTCTTTTGTCAATGAGGTGGGCACTGCGGTCTTCTTCAAAGGAGGTTGCTGCCCACCGAACTGTGAGGCGCCAAGATGCACGGTTGGAGGCGATATCAGCCCACTGGCGGTGGTCAATGTGGCAGGCACCAAGAGATTTCTTTAAGCAGTCCTTGCACCTCTTCTTTGGTGCACCTCTGTCTCGGTGGCCAGTGGAGAGCTCGCCATATAACATGATCTTGGGAAGGCGATGGTCCTCCATTCTGGAGATGTGACCCTTTCAGCCCAGTTGAGTCTTCAGCAGCATGGATTCGATGCTTGCGGACTCTGCCAGCTCGAGTACTTCGATGTTGGTGATGAAGTCATTCCAATGAATGTTGAGGATGGAGCGGAGACAGCGTTGATGGAAGCGTTCTAGGAGCCGTAAGTGATGCTGGTAGAGGACCCATGATTCGGAGCCGAACAGGAGCGTGGGTATGACAACGGCTCTGTACACACTGATCTTTGTGTGTTTCTTCAGGTGGTTGTTTTTCCAGACTCTTTTGTGTAGTCTTCCAAAGGTGCTATTTGCCTTGGCGAGTCTATTGTCTATCTCTTTGTCGATCCTTGCATCAGATGCAAGGATATTTGCATCTTATTTTTAAATATTTTTTGGAATATTTGGAATAAACAACATGAAATGGCTATATTTTAGATGGAAGGTAATTTGGTGGTATAAAGTTCAGAAAGGAACTATAGAAAGGCAAATTTTTACTTGAGTGAGTGCAGATATTGGAACCTGGAGCAAAAAGCCAATCTTCTGGAGGGCCTTGGCTCAGAGGTTTATACCCAGTTGATTTTCACTGCATTGGAAACAAAGTGTATGCATTAGAAATAAAAGATTGTTTCTGATATAAAAGATTGTTTCTGATTGCTTCTCCTCATTATACAGTAATGGTTAAGATGATTTCCAAATTATCACCATCATTTTTCTTTCAGTGTGCATCAAACCACTCTTTGCTAATGTAAGTATAATTAACAGAGTGTTCTCCAGTGAGCCTAATGGGCTGCTTTCCTCTTTAACTTTCTTCATTAAACGTTGATGTCAATCCATCTCACACAGCCTTTAAAAGAGATGTCAAATGTATAAAAAGCAGTGAGTTTAATTCAATCAATAATCCATGTTCTTGCACCATGCCAGTTTAGGAGATTGGGCTATGTCGACCGTGCTTGCGAAAGTCAGGGAAAATTCCTACTCTGATCTTGACAATGTCCTTCCTTCTCTCGCTATTTTCCTATAGGATTTCATCAGATTGGATGTTGCCTCAAAATCTGGAAAGAACTTGTAGAGACCTATTTCATGAGTGGTGTGATAACAGGAGTGAAGTGGACCTGATCTCCCAATAGATAAGAAATATGGAGCTCATTTCCCCACAGCCAAAATGTTTGTGGTTTGGGCATAACTGTAGGAATGTATATGTCTTTCTCATCTTCTGGATCAAGAGGATAATAACAGTAATCAATATTCTGAAACAGTAGCTCCAATTTGTGCAATAGCTTCCAGACGGAAAGCCTCACAATGCAAAGGCAATTTGTGCCTCCATTACTTTCTAACATGGAAGTAATGGGGGTTGGGGGGATTTAACCCTTCAAATCTCATAACATCTGAGACTGAGTAGAAAGTTAGAATGGGGGAATGGAAGGAGTGGTGAATTTACCAAATTCAACCCTACTTACCTCTATTCATTTTAATTGTGGAGATTATTGGGGGCCCCTAATTCTTCCAATAATTAGATACTTCCTTCGATTTTTTTCAGCATTCTCAGCATAAAGGGAAATGATTGTTACAGAAATGCTTGAGGACCAGAGGGTCCAGAAAAATGTCTTCCACTCCTTACTCCTCCTTCCCCCAGAGCAAAACCCTTGATTTAATCAGCAAATTCCATCCCTGACCCTCCAAGCCTCTTGACTCTCTTCCAATTGTTGAGCTCTCCACTAACTCTGAAATTACTACTGATTGCCAGCAAACCAGTGAGTTCTGCTGTATATAATGCTGAGGTCTCAACATTCGTAAATTCTTGTTTCAAAGCTGGCTTTAGGAATTTTTTTCTGCATTATGCTCTTACAAGTTAGCATGCTAAATAATGAGATGGGTAGTTCAAAGATGGAGAAAGGTGCATGGATAAGAGATAGCTCTTGGAATAAGCAGATTTTTTTCAAAACTTAATAATAGCACAAACCAATCAATGCTATCATGTTGAAAGGTGCAATTATCTGGGGATTGAAAGAAGGCCAGAAGTGTATATCAAACCATAATTCGAGTTTTTATTTTCATTTTCAAAATCATATTGAATATGACTCTAATCTGCAAAACCTTATGAGATACCCTGCTTTATATAGATCTAATGCAGCCTTGGATAAGTATGTTTCACCTGAAGTATGACAGATCTAAAAGTTTACAGCATTATACCTTAGGCAGGTTAGATAAGTAACTCAAAGATATGACCCTTCCCTAAAAGGCAGAACAATTTTAGCTTTGAGCACAAGCAATTTTATTTTGAGAACTTGCACTCATGTAGGATATTTGTCCCAGAGGTAGACTGGTCTCAACTAGTGCAGGAAGTAGAGAGATACCAAAATCTTATACAGAAATTGATTGGTCTGTAATTGCAATGTGCTGCAAGAGAACCATGTTAGGCTGCAGGAAGAAGGGTACTAGATACTGCATAAAAATTAAGATTCTTTCAATTTTGGAAATAGTTCAAAATGGTAATTTAATTTATTATAAAATAGAAAGGCAATTCATTCCTTGCATATTAGAGATGATCAACCAATATCATCCATCTATGCAACATTAATTGGAGTGACTGCCACAAAATGAGTTTCATTTAACAGGAACGATATATTGAAATAGGATGGGGACATCACGGTAGAATAGTTTGTAGAGTTGCTATAGTCTGAGTTCAGTCCTGATGCTCTCTGTGTGGAGTTTTCATGTTCTCCCTGGTTCCCTTCCAGGTGGTCTGGTTTCATCGCACATGCCAAAGATGCATGGTTTGATTGGCTAATTAGCCACTGTAAAATTACCCATGTGTGTAGTTGAGTGTCAAGATTATGGTGTTGGTGGAATTTTGGATGCGAATGCAGTTAAAATAAAAAAACAGGATTGGTGTAGTATTAGTGGGTGTAAGTAGTTGATTATTGGTGGGTCTTCAGTGATTCCATAACTAATCTCTACTAGCTTTGACTATTGGATTCATTGTCTAAAATTCAGGCTGTGGTTAATCAGCTGAAATTAGAACATAGAACAGTACAGCACAAGAAATAGGCCCTTCATGCCACATCTCTGTGCCAAACATGATACCCAAATTAAATTTATGTTAAGAGATATCAATAGCTGATGCAAAAATTGTAATCGTAATGCAGTGTGAGATAATAGCATTAGATTATGTGAAGGGTGATAATGGTTGCTGTCCAAAATTGACAAAGTTTTGCTCTGTGGTTTTTAACATTTTTCTAGGTCTGGCCTCTGTGCATCAAAGATTTAAAAGTGCTCATTTTAAGCTGCCTTTTTGTTATTGGGTCTAACATCTAAGGATGTTTGAAATTAAAATGTGTTTGTTAAAGTTCCTATGAAGTGCCTTGGGGGAATTTTTCATATTAAATACTCAATTTAATGTAAATTGTAGGTATATGAGAAAATATTTAGTTATTTTCTTGCAAAATGTTCCTAAGTATCTATTTTCACATATTTTCACATATTCATTTCACGTAGACATCTTGTTGTATTGATTAGTGAATTCATTTGCACATTAATAGCTGACTTTCTCAAATTACATTAAAAACTGACTTGATTGTAAAATTGATTTCTGGATTAATTTGCAAAAGTCTCATTGAACAATTTTAGTAACAATTTTAGTAACATTCACTGAGATTGCTATTTACCATATGCTCCTGATAAATTGTTGCTATTGAGCTTCAGGATATTACCAACATGAAAGCTCAGACTCAGATCTATGGCCAGAGATCACCTGGGTTTGATTGAATATCTGAATTAAAATAAAATAATCAGAATAATGGTCAATCACCATCTATAAAGAGGAAATTCAGATTAACAGCCAATATCTCTTCACCTGTGTATCACATTCCTATCCCATTTTTTCTTTTAAACAAGCCTGATCTAAAATAGATGACTGATTTGATAACCAAAGGGAGAAAGACGAACACTTAGGACTCCTTTGCATTCAATAAAAAAATGTTGCAGTGAATTCACAATTGAAAGTTGGAAACACAACAGCGAATTTTAACATTTTTCAGTGCTCTCACAACCAACAAAGAGTGGCCAGATAATCTTATTAATGTGTGTGTGTTGTGACAGAGTATACAGATTATATAAAAATATGTTTGGGAGATAAATTGGGAAAGGTTTGTTAGAGTAGGTTACATACAAACACTTTAAAACAGATCTTATTTGAAATACTGAAGCTCTGCTAATGGTGGACATATTCTAGGGCCTCAGAGCTTTTACAAGAGCTTTGGAGAGTGCCTAAGAGACTTCACTAATGAATTGTTGGTTACAAAAGGCAACAGATGAAAGATCTTGCTGGAGCCGCAGATTGTCTAGAAGAGAACAAATTGTTCTAAGAGGGCCATGTCATTTTGCAAGCAGGGAGAGTCAAACAGGCTTTCTCTCAGAGAGAGAGAGAGAGAGAGAGAGAGAGAGAGAGAGAGAGAGAGAGAGAGAGAGAGAGAGAGAGGACACAAAGATCACTTGTACAGTGTTACAGCAGACAGCAGCTAGGACTGGAACAGGACAAGCTGGCATGCTCATGGAAAGACCATTTGTAAGACGGCCTGGTCAACGCCCTTGTGGTTCATGCAAGAGGAGAGGACTGGCTGTCTAATGTTTCACTTGGAATAAGGGAAACAAAAAGGAACTCTGTGGTAACCTGGAAGAAAGAGGTTATCATCTGGAGAACCCTGAAGGGGCAAGTTCCATCAGCAAGATGCTGGAGTGGCTGATGGAAGTACATTAGTTGTGGATGTCCTGGAACAAGTCTCTCTCTGAAAACCGACAAGAACCTTGCTGAGCGGTAACCATTTACCTTTCAAGCACCAAACCTGGTGAACTTTATAAATGTTGAATTCTGTGCACAGTATAAGAATTGTCTGCAAACAGTGAACTTGGTGGAATGAGAAGTGAGGTTGGACTGTGAACCAAAGAACTTTTCTGAACTTACACACACGTTACATACATGTGTGCATAGAATTAGAAGGGGATTAAGTTAGGTTAAGTAAGTCAGTAGAGATAAGTTAAAGTTTGATTCTATTTTCATGTTTAAATATAATTAAAAGCAACCATTTGTCTTGGTGAATATCTATTGCTGCTGTGTTTTGGGGTCCTCTGGGCTCGTAACAGTGTATATAAACATATATAAGTTGTGGGAAGTTACTATGCACTTTGAAATTATGTCTTAACATCTTTTATGTCACTTTCATATGGCAGCAAGGGTTAACATCTCAGCTGAAAAGCAGCAGATCAGATAATGCAATGCTTTAATCCAACACTGGGAGAGTGTCAGCCTGAATTTTGTGTTCAGCTTTCTTGAGAGAGACTTGAAGTCACAATCTTTGAACAGAGGAAATAAGGCTGCTGACTGAAGCATGACTGACTGATAAATGAAGGCAGGATGAGATTTATATGTAGCATTAATATTAGCAGAGCCCTAATCGGCTCAATGGCCTGTTTTTATGCTTCAATATAATCTATATGAACATTACTGCCAAATTTAAATTTATCTGCTTCAGAAGTGTTTGCAACCCAAACAGTCCTGTTTTTAAACCCTTTGCTGTGGTTGGCAGTTGACTGAGTATTTCCAACTATTTCTATTTAATTTTGGATATCTGGAATTTGTAAGGATTTATTAACATCTTTCATCAAACCGGTCTCAACATTTAATAAGATAGAGGATACTTGGAGTGTTACGATTATGCCAGCTGATTTACAGATTCTATCCAGTTGTTCCTTCTTCTTTGTCTGTCTCTATACCACTGTCATTTTTTTTTCCTTTTTAGATGTTTGTCCAGTTTCTTTTTGAAATTTACTAATGAAAGCCCCCATCATCTTTTCTTTCAGATCGTAGCAAAAATCATGGTAAATGTTGGAAAGAGAACCTGGGACATATGCTGCAGGAACTCCTCAGGAGGGTGCCCAAGGCACAATGATTATCTTTACATCTTTAAGATTAGAGGTGGTAAGTTTACTATTAATTGCATGATGTTTCATTTTTATATACAGCAAGTCTTAGCTTTCAACTAGTAAATGGCAAATAGCATTTGCACCTGGAAATGATTGTCAAAGATAAAGTCAAATTTTAAATTTATTGTCAGAGTACATACATGACATCACGTTCAACCAATCCTGAAATTCCTTTTCCTGTGGGCCAGGCAGAATTTCTACTTATCAGTAATGCAAAATAACTGTACTCAAGGAAAGATAATCCAAAGATAGAAATGTGAACAAACTGGAGCAGTATCAGAATCAGAATTTATTGTCATGAACATGTCACAATTTTATTTTGGTTTTGTGGCAGCATCACAGAGCAAACATTTATATAAACCACCTTACAAAATAAATAAAAGTAGGTAAAAATAGTGGAAGAAAAACTCAAAGTAAGGCAAATGCCCATGGTTCATTTATCATTCAGGAATCTAATGGCAGAGGGGAGGGAGCTGTCCTTGTTCCACTGAGTGCTCATCTTCAGGCTCCTGTACCTTTTTACAGATGGTACCAGTGTGAAGAGAGCATCGCCTGGGTGGTGGGGGTTCTTGAGGATAGAGTCTGCTTTTTTAAGACGCCATCTTTTGTAGATGTCCTCGATGGAGTGAAGACTGGTGCCCTTGAAGTCACAAGCTGAGTTAACAACCCTCTGGAAATGTTTTCCTGTCTTGAGCATTGACACCTCCATACCAGACAGTAATGCAACCTGCCAGAATGCTCTCCATGGTACACCTGTTGAAGTTTACGAGAGTCTTTATTGACATACCGAATCTCCTCAAACACCTCACGAAGTATTGCTGCTGGTGAGCCTTCTTCATGATTCCATTGACATGGAGGCTCCAAGACAGATCCTAAGAGATGTTGGCATCCAGGAATTTGAAGTACTTGATCCTCTCCACTGCTGCCTTCAAAGAGGACTGGTTATTGTTCTTTTGACTTCTTCATGGTCCACAATAATTTCCTTAGTTTTTCTAACATTAAGTGCAATTTCTGTGCAATACAGAAAATAAATAATCAATAATAAATAATGTGCAAAGTAAGAATCCTTAAATGAGTTTCTGATTGAGTGTTATTTAGGAATCTGATGATGGAGAGGTAGCAACTGTACCTGAAGCTGGTTGAATGAATCTTGTGTCACCTACACTTCTTTCCTGATGGCAGCAATGAGGACAGTGCTTGTCCTTGGTGATGTGGATCCTTGATGATTGCTGTTGTTCTCCAACAACAGGGTTTCATTGTAGATTTTCTTGATGGTGGGGAGAGTTTGCCTGTGATGTACTGAGCTGTGTCCATTACATTTTGCAGGGCTTTCCACTCAGAGGTATTGGTGCCCCATACCAAAACTGTGATGCAGCCAATCAGCATATTTTCCACCACACATCTATAGAAATTTGCCAAGGTTTTTAATGTCATAATAAACTTCTGCGAACTCTTGAGATAGTAGAGGTGCTGACGTGCTTCCTTCACAATGACATTCATATGTTGGATCCAGAAAAGGTCATGTGAGATTGTCAACATGTGAGATTCCAAACAATAACTTTCCTTTGACATTCAATGGCATTAGTTTTCTTAAATGCCACCATGGGCATCCTGTGGGTTACCATTAATTAGAGGCTTAAGTTGACCAGCAGTACAAATATTATCTTCACAAGAAAAGGCCAGAAGCCATAGAATTTTCTGACAAGAGGCTTACTTCCTCCCTTAATGAAGATTTTCCAAGATAAACAAGTCATAGGAGGGGAGTAAGAAGAATTACTCTCCATTTGTCAGGAGTGAGGTTCACTAATAATCAATACTCTCCCCACACACACACACAAAAAAAATCACTTGCTCCACACCAATATCTGAAATCCACTGCAGCAGCTTCTAAACCTGCAAAATTTAGAAGGTCAACAGGCATTTTCGGATACCAACCTCCAAGACAAATATCATCCTTCTTTGGAAATAAATTACGATACTTCATTAGGTCTGGATTCTGGAACTCCATATTTAATAGAGAGAATATGGATTACACTTGGCCTGGAACAATGCAGGAAGGTAACTCAGTGCGATACACACCACAAGTCTTACCAGAGATTGTTACATTTCAAGAATGATTACATTTTTAAAAAAGCTCACATTGGGCTGAAACAGCCTATTTAATTCAGAAACATTTAGAGGAGAGAGAGGTGTGACTCTTCTATCCCATTATCTTTCCCTTTCGCTAACTTTCTTTGACCCTGACCATGAAATATCAGCATTCTTCATCTCCTTCTCTATCCTCACTCTTCTTCTGATATTGCCGACCCTTTTTTTCATTAACCTCCCCTCCTCCAAATGTCCAATACAAGATGGATAATTTTGTGCAATATGATGTAATTGCATCAAATTTTCAAATATGAATTACATAATTGAATCTTGTAACAGGGACTAATGACCAAGAAAATACCATGTAAACACTTAGCCATGAGTCGGATCTTAGAAAGATTGAAGTACTTCACAAAAGGTTCCAAACTTGTAAAACCAATTGTTTATGTAATTTCTAAAGGCTGAATGTTATTAGCATAACTACTTTTACAAAAAAAGGAACATATTTATCATTTTAAAATTAATTCTACATTTTCCTGTAATTACGTAGCTGTTTCCAAAGATTCACAGAAAAGTTTTCAAAAGTAAACGACAATTGAGGAATGATGTTCACATGAGAAAGGCATTTTGTCACGTTCAGTCTTCCACGCATATACCCTGGTGAATGAGATTGGTTTGACCAATCCTAGTAATGGTGCTACTCTTAACTTTGGCCTTCACTTTGTTCGTGGCCTCGTTTGGTCACTTAGTCTTAGTAGTGCAGCCATCACGGCCCGGGTCTTGTTGTTAGTTCCAGTCATTTTATCTTTGACCTTGGATTCAGCATAGCTTCACCCTTAATTTTGACTTGGGTGTAGGCTTGGTCTTAGCCTTAACATTTTGCATTTTATTCTCTTCTCTGACTTTCCTGTTCCAGCCCATTCTTTTATTCTTACCTACTTGTTCGATTATCTCTGTGCATGGGGCCATGGCCATGCGAAGAACATAAACAGACATGTTTTGGTTGAACTTTCTGTGAAGAGCACTAAATAGACAGTCAAAACTTGAAAATCGAGATTTTCTTCCTCAAAAAATTGAAAAAGCTAGTACAAAGAAGCCAAGCAGCCGAGAACAAAGATTAAATAAGCTCCTATTCAACTGGGAACATTGGGTGAAAGTCCAAAATGGAGTGGTGCAAAAATGGTGGCAGGACCAGCAGAACCAGGTAAAACTGAAGCGTCGGGTCAAGAATTGAGCAATATCTTGGAAAAAAAGGAGAATTTGAGTAACTGATTCATGGGTGTTGAGACAGTGATGACAGATGTGATGGAGAAAATTACCAAAATAAAAGAGATTGTTGAAGACCTGATGGAGAGAATGGGTCAAGCAGAGATGGAACTAACGAAAACGCAAGAAAAACATGAGGCTTCAGAAAAAGAAATTAAAAAATGGAAGTGGGATAAACAAGTACTGCTGGAAAAATTGACCATATAGAGAACTTTAGTCAGTGGAGTAATGTCCGAATCTTTGGACTGAAGATAGGAATCGAGGGAAGAGACCTGGTGATCATTTTCAAAAATGGATCCCACGAGTTGGGAGAAGACAAACTTGGAGAAAAAGCATATATTGAGAGAGCTTACTAAACATTCAGATCCAGAAGAGCTGGAGATCGGAAACCAAGACCAGTTCTGGTAAGACTTTGAAGCTACAAAGAATAGGATACAATTCTTGGAGCAGCATACGATTACTCTAAGCAGAATAATGGCCCACCTGAGGTTGATCATGAAAAGGTTTATTTTCAAGACTTTATCCCGACCTTGATTAAACCAAGTTTACAGGGATTGAAGAGAGATGGGAGTTGGATTTAGGTGTTGCAATAAAGGAAAGATACTGGTCAGATTGGTGTTTGGATAGTAGGACATCAATTATAAATACAAGATACAGATTAGTACAATATAATTTTCTACACCAATTATACCTCACACCACAGAAATTACACAAATAAAAATCAGAAATATCGGAGATGTGCTTTAGATCTGGAACAGAAATAGGAATTTTTTTTTTTACATGCTACCTGGTCGTGTGTGAATGTGAGACCTTTCTGGCAGGATATTACTGAAATACTAACAAGGATGATGGGGTGGCCTTTGCAAATGATCTGGAACTTTATCTTTTGGGCAACTTTGTTGAAATAAGTAATAAACTAACTAAATTCCATATTTCTTTTGTTAAAATAGCTTTAGCTGTGAGTAAGAAATGTATTGCGATTACTTGGAAGTCTGACTCACCTTTACAGATAGCATGATGGAGGGGAGAGATGAACAGATGTATACCCTTGGAGAAAAATCACATACAATCTAAAGAACAAATGGCGTATTTATAAAAATATGGCAACCATATTTGGATTATATAGGGGCCCAAATATAAATTTTTAAATTGTAAAGGTAGTTAAAAAAAGAATAGCAAAAGGTTTTACTATTATAAAAATATGTGACCTCCCCAATGAGGACTTTCTTTTTTTTTTAACCCAATTGTAAGTCCTGATGGTCTACAGGTTTATAATGTGAAGGTGGGGCCGGTGGGGGGGTGGGGGTGGGGGGTAAGAAAAAATTTATATATTTTTTTAATGGAAAATGTTGATATGTAGTTTTCTAGACAGATTAGGAAGTTGGTCAGGATAAGAGGGAGACCTACGTTAAATACAAGAAGCAAAGGATTAATGAGATGCTTGAACGACATAGATTGTAGAAAAAACCTTGAGGGAAATTAGAAAGGCAAAAAGAAGGTATGAGGAGGCTATAGAAAATAGGGTGAAAGCAAATCCGAAGGGTTTTTACAAATATGTGAATGTAAAAGGAGAGTTAAGGATAGAATAGGTCCACTGGAAAATCAGAGCAGAGGAATATGTGAGGAACCATATGAGATGGGGGAGATATTGAATAAATTCTTCTCGTCGGTATTCACGAGGGAAAGAGATACTGAATTGTGGAGGATAAGTGTGGCAAAAGGATTAGTTATGGAAAAGATAGGGATTAATAAAGAGGGGGTTTTAGAACTTCTGGGGCATATAAAGGTAGATAAGTCTCCTGGTCCAGATGGGATTTTTCTCAGGACCTTAATGGAGGTCAGGGAGGAAATAGTGGAGGCTCTGACAGTGATTTTTCAATGGTCACTGGAGGAAGGTGTGGTGCCATGGGATTGGCAGGTTGCAAACACGGTTCCACTGTTTAGAAAGGGTGCAAGGTGTAGGGCAAGCAATTATCGGCCAGTAAGTTTGACATCGGTGGTGGGGAAACTAATGGAAAGTATTCTTAGGGATAATATGTATAAATATCTGGACAGGCAGGGATTGATCAGGTACACCCAACATGGATTTGTGAGGGGAAAGTCATGTTTGATGAATCTTGTTGAATTTTTTGAAGCGGTGACTAGAAATGTTGATGAAGGTAGAGCAGTTGACATGGTCTATTTGGATTTTAGTAAGGCTTTCGATAAGTTTCCGCATGAAAGGTTAGTGAGGTTCAGTCTCTAGGGATAAATATAGAGATAGTCAGATGGGTTCAATGGTGGCTGGAAGATAGGCACCAGAGAGTCATGGTGGACAACTGTCTGTCAGGATGGAGGCTGGTGATGAATGGTGTGCCTCAGGGATTGGTGTTGGGTCCTTTGTTGTTCGGCATTTATATTAATGATTTGGATAACGGGGTGGTAAATTGAGTGAGTACAAATAAGGGGAGTTGTGGATAGTGAGGAGGGTTTTCGTGAAATGCATAAGGATTTGGGCTGTTTGGAAAAGTGGACTGAGAGGTGGCAGATGGAGTTTAATGTAGATAAGTGTGAGGTGCTTCATTTTGGGAAGAATAACCAAAAGAGGATATAGGCAGTGAAGGGGAGGGCATTGAAGAATGCAGAGGAACCGAGGGATCTTGGAATAATGGTTCAGCGTTCCTTGAAGGTGAATTCCCTTGTAGATAGTGTGGTGAAGAAGGCTTTTGGTATGATGGCCTTTATAAATCATAGCATAGAATGTAGGAGATGGGAGGCAATGTTGAGACTGTTTAAGGCATTAGTGAGGCCAAGTTTGGAGTATTTTTGGCAGTTCTGGTCTCCAAATCATAGAAGGTTTACAAAAATGTTGCCTAGATTGCAGTATCTTGAATATGGAGAAAGATTGAGTAGACTGGGTCTTTATTCATTGGAGCATAGAAGGTTGAGAGGGGATTTGATGGAGGTATTTAAAATTATGAAGGGAATAGTCACAGTAGATGTGAATAGGCTCTTTCCCCTGAGGGTAGGGGAGATTGGAATAAGGGGTCATAAGCTAAGGATTAGGGGGAGAAACTTTAGGAATAATATAAGATGATGTTTCTTCACTCAAAGAGTGGTGGCTGAGTGGAATGATCTAGCGGAAGAGGTAGTTGCAGCAGGGTCAATTCTGTCATTTAAGAGGAGGTTAGATGAGTACATGGATGTGAAGGGGTTGGAGGGTTTTTGGCAGGGAGTGGGTAGGTGGAATTAGTGGAGTTTCACATAAATCGATGAGGACTAGAAGGGCCAAGATGGTCTGTTTCCGTACTGTAAATTGTTATATAGTTATATTGTTATATGGTATATGATGATTTAAAAAAAGATCTCTGTGCACGCTTATTGAAGATTGTCCTCCGCTCTCAGGATACTAATATCAAACCTGCTGATAATACTCTTGCAGGATGGAGTCAAACAGCAGTGGAAGGAGCAGACTTTTGGCCCACTGATTCCACATCAATCACCAAACACCAATTTCCATGAATCCAGTACCAAAGGGCAGCATGGTAACTGTAGCGGTTAGTGCAATGCTGTTACAGCACCAGTGACCCAGTTCGAAACTGCCGCTGTCTGTAATGAGTTTGTACATTTTCCCCGTATCCTCGTGGGTTTCCACTGAGTGCTGTGGTTTCTTCCCACCTTTCAAAAATATTTAGGGGTTGTAGGTTAATTGGGTATAATTGGGTGGCACAGGATCATGGGCCAGAAGAGCTTGTTACCATGCTGAATGTCTAAATTTAAATTTAAATATTTTTCTCCAAGATTCTACCACTCACCATCACCTAAAAGATAATTGGTCATGACCATTTAACCTGCCAGCCCACACATCAACGGGTGTAAGAGGAAGCTGCAGAACTGGGAAAACCCACACAGTCACAGGGAAAATGTGCAAACTCCACACAGGCAGAACCCAGTCAAGGATTTTTAAAATTTATTTAGGAGTACATCACTCTACAGTCCCTTCTAGCCCATGAGCCCACGTCACCTAATTACACCCATGTGACCAATTAATCTAACATCCTCTAGTGTGGATGCGGAGGGTCATGTGTCCTCTCCCTCTGGAATCTGGTGGGAATGTGGATTGTGGAAAGTCATGTGATCTCTGGTTGGAGCCTAGATGGAAGTCACCTCACCTGCCAATCAAGGGTTAGATCTGCCCACGGGTGAGGCTGATGCACAATTGGTTCTCGCAGCTCATGTGGACAGGTCTTGCATTGAAAATGCCGAGCGTGTGCAGTCTCTACCTGTGCTCTCTCTTTGTTTGCTGCTGCTGCGTGGAGACCATCACTGAACTCCAGGATTCAGGTCACAGGCAGTTCTGGAGGGTGAAATGCAATGGGCCTGTCCGGGAGACCAAGTTCATTTGATATACTTGTTAGTTGTTAATAATTTATTGCTTGTTAGTGCTGTGGCTGCTAGAGATAGAGAGAGTTAATGTACTTTGTGTTTAACCCTTGATTTTGCATTTGGGAGTTGAGAATGATTAGCAGTGATATTTTCACACCCAATGTGTGGTTATTTGTATATTATTGCTGTGTATGTGTTTGTTTGTTGTGACCATTTCTGAACTCCAGGTTGTGAGCCATGGGCAACTCCAGAGAATCAACTCAATGGGCTCGCCCTAGATCCCGAGCAGTGGCAACACTGGATATCAAGCTCAGGTGTATGTACTCATTAGTTATGTGGTACACTGTGCCTGTGGGTGGTGAAGAACTTAAGCCCTCATTTCTGGGAATACCGTGCCAGTGGGTGTTGGGCACTGTTCCCTCTAAGCTATGTGGGTGTGCACGCACAAACACACAAATTTTGCAGCCAGTTCACAAAGAAAATTAATGTACACACAAAAGGGTAGTTACCTAAAATAAGGTCGGAATTAATGGTTATACTTATTGAAAATAACCTTTTAGCTAACTAGAATGCAATCATCCTTGTATTATATTAAAACATGCCAATACAGTCTTATTAGCAATGAGAAATAAGCTGTGCCAAAATTATCTTGAAACAATTTCAAGTCTACATTTGCACAAGCATTCAGTGCTTTTGTCACAGGAAAAAAAATTTGCATAACATCAGATGTTTGTGCACACTGACTAAAAATTAAAGAGAACACAGGTGGTGGGTGCTGAAGATGTTAAACCCTCATTTTTGGGTATACCATGCCCTTGGGTGGTGGGTGCTGAAGAAGTTAAACCCTTATTTATCAGTATACCATGCCTGTGTGCTGAGTTCATTAGTCTGTGTGAGTGTGTGCCCTTTTATTAATTTCCCTGGGCATAAATAAAGCCCACTGTTTGTTGATAATATGTGTCCAGCCTTGATTCTCTTTAAATGCTTCAAATCTATTTTTGAACACCACACAACCGCATACATCTTTGGAAAGTGGGAGAAACTGGAGCACCTGGAAGAAACCGACATAGACACTGGGAGAATGTACAAACTCCTTATAGACAATGCAGGATTCAAACCAAAGTTGCTGGCACTGTAATAGAGTGATGGCAGATTGAACCCTGGTCACTGGAGCTGTGTAGAACCACGTGTCCATCCCTGTGCAAACCTGATAATTTTGCTTGAATGTACTTTCTCTATTCTTTCATTGGACTTGCTGGAATTCATCTTGCAGTCTGTTCTATTGGTGGGAGGACATTGAGTGTAAAAAAAAAAGGGAATAGAGAGTAGGGCAAAGGTGAGAAAGTGATACTTAAAGGAGAAAAAGAAGGGAGGGAGCTTATTTAAACATCATTTAAATCATATGGTATTTCAGATAAGTACATGTTTTGTTCCAGAATGTGAATAACCATGAATTTTGGGATTGCCATCTCCCTTCCCCCCACATTTAGAATTCAATTCCCAAGAATGGGTCTATTTTCCACATAATTTATTGTGGCCGGTGATTATTTCTGACATCAGTAAACCTGGAGGAGGAGAAGGTTCCCTGGTGACCTGCAGGCTTAATATCATCAGTATGCAAAGCCTTTCATCGTTCAAAACCTACATTCTGGCTTGAAGAAAGTGCTTCCTGGACAGCATTAGGCTTTGTTTCAACTTGTGCTATCTTATTTCGCCTTTGTCTGCTGCACAATTCTCATCTGTGTGGCATTCTGAGAATTAAGCACCCACTTAGAGTAAGTGAGCTATGGTCTGTGCTTTAACCTTTGAGTCGCCTGCCTCTTTTTTAATGTTCTAACCACAACGCAAACTCATTCTTTCCTCCAAGTAGGTTTCCCATCTTTCCCCTTATAGCTTTTGCTGGGGTAAAATTTCAGGGATGATTTTCATGATCATTCTCACAGGACCCCTCTTCAAAAGTTCATTTTGGAGCCTTATTAAGTTGTCAGCTCTGGGTGGGTGTATTCCTGAAGGTTTTATCATATGGACCAACCACTTCACCTCCTCACTCCCACCATTGATCACCTGATTCTTTATTCCTGTTCTGCCCCATCACAGCCAAGTGAAAAGTGGTGATTTTGTTGACTGCCATTCAATCTCCCACCTGCCAACATTTTTATAAGGGAGATGCTGGATTATTCAAAGAAAAATAGAAGTCAACAATCAAATTTTTTTAATGGTTTTCTCCCAATGTTTTTGTCACAACACTTCTTTTAGAGATCTATCTTCAAGTTCTGTCAACTCCAGGCCAATCCTGAGAGCTAATGACATTCTGCCCAACACAAATATCAAATCTCTACAGGTAAGGTTTCTCTGAAGATCAGATATTGTTGTTGCTATCAAAGTATCCACTTAGCCATACCATACCATGCACAAGCATTGCACTTACTCTCTCCTAATTCTGCCTTCTAGTGGCTAGGATGAATATATAGGAAGTGAGTGTTTGTTCATGGAAAGTCGTGTGCAGATAACACCATTGGCAAGATGGAATTCTTGTCTTGCACATCATGTCAGGTCAACAACTTCTCCCATAAAGTTAGTAAAATAAGGAGGATGGTCACTGACTTTAGAAAGTCTGGTGGAGCACTACTATTGGTCAGTATCAATGGTGCTGAAGCAGACACCATGGAGAGATTTAAGTTTTCAGCTGTAAATATCACCAGCAATCTGTCCTGGTGCAGCCATGATTTTCCCATGGCTAAGAAAATGCACCAATCCCTCTACTTCCTCAGAAGCCAGGAAATTCAACATGTCCCTAGTGTTTACCAATTTTTATTGAAATGGCATGGAAAGTATCCTCTCTGGATACATCACAGCTTGGATTGGTAATATCTCTAACCAAGACTGCAGGAAGTTGCAGAATGTTGTTAACACAGCTCAGATCATCACTCAAATTAACCTCCCCTCCAGTGACTCTGTATATACTTCCTGCTGCCTCAGGAAAGCAGCCAACATATTAAAAGACCACTCCCACACCAGTCACATTATTTTCTTCCCTCCTCCCCCCCCCCCCCCCCCAATTAAGCAGATACCTGAGTTTGAAAGCACACCAGGAAATTCAAGATTAGTTTTTCCCTGTGGTTATTACACCCTTAAACAATAAAATCCACCATGATTTTATTGAATGGGAGAGCAGGGTTCAGGGGCCAGATGGTTGACTCCTGCTGCTAATTCTTGTTCTTGTCTTTAGTAAAATGATGATGTTGTTGCATGATTTTGATTGAACATTTTCCATGTAACTCCACACTGTGCCCTTCTGCTTTATTTGGCACTACTTGTTGGACTTAAGTACAAACTGACTTGCCTGGATAGCACTCAAGTGTTTTAAATTTTAGCTCAGTATATCTGACAGTATTCAATTCAATGGCAGTAGGAGGATGAGTATGGGAGGAGAGGAATAATCATCAAAAAGGAAGAAATCCAGGGAACCAGTCACCCAAGGCTGGTTATGTGCAGAATTCCTGGTTAATCTTTTAACTAAATAGTCACAGGATCATCTTAGTAGCCCTAACAGAGATATTTCCTTTTCTATTCATGCATTTTCCACCCTCCCTGTAGCTTAACCTTAGCTTGTTTTCTCTGTTTCAACCAGAGTTTAAATCCATTTCCTTCTATACGCCTGACCTGCTGATTGTTCAGGTCACTCTGTTCAGATGTTCTTTCAAATTAGCCCCAATCCTTTGAAAATACACAAATGCTGGAAGGACACAGCAGGCCAGGCAGCATCTAGTAGAAGCTGTAAGTCAATGTTTCAGGTCGGGACCCTTCATCAAGATTGGTGAAAGAAAGGAACGTTCGGACATTTGAAAAAGGAGCTGGGGGAGGGGGAGACTAATGATTGGCTAGAGGAGGGAATGGGTTGATCGTGATAGGCTGGAGGGGGAGAAGTATAATTGGAAGGAATGCATGGCGGCCTAGGAGGAATGGAGGGGGGGGAGGTTAGGAGGTATATGGAGAATAGGTAAGGAGAAATTCTGCGGGGAAAAGGAGAGAGGGAGGATGGGGGGAGATGGGTGAGATGGGGAAGAAAAGAAAGGGGCTGGGGGGGGGGGGTTAACAGAATATACTCTCCAACCTGAAAGTGACCTCATCACGACAGAAGAGATGAGGCCATACTTTATCAAAGAAAGGGGCTGCCCTTACTCCACCATCAACTCTGCCCTCACGTGCATCTCCCTTATTTCATACACATCCACTCTCTCCCCATTCTTCCACCACCCTACTAGGGATAGAGCTCCCCTTGTCCTCACCTGCCACCCCACCAGCCTCCATGTCCAACATATAATTCTCTGCAACTTCTGCCATCTCCAGTGAGATCCCACCACCAAGCACATCTTTGCCTCCTCACCACTTTCTGCTTTCCACAGAGACCTCTCTCTATGCAACTCCCTTGTCCATTCATCCTCCCCTTCGCTTCCCACTAATCTCTCTCCTGGCACTTATCCTTGTCAGTGAAGCAAGCGCTACACCTTACCTTATACTCCTTTCTCACCACCATTCGGTGCCCCAGTCAGTCTTCCAGATGAGACACACTTCACCTGTGAGTCTGCTGGGCTGGTATACCGCATGTGGTGCTCCCAGTGTGGCCTTCCACACTCTGGTTGGAAGAACAACACCTAATATTCCATCTTGGTAGCCTCCAACCTGATGGCATGAACATTGATTTCTCCAACTTGCGTTAATCCCCATCCCCTTTCTTTTTTCCCCCATCTCACCCCCTTTCCCCTCACAATTTCTTCTTACCTATTTTCCATATACCTCCTAACCTCCCCTCCCCCTCCATTCCTCTAGCATTCCATTCCTATTATACTTCTCCCCCTCCAGCCCATCATGATCACCCCATTCCCTTCCTCTAGTCAATTGCTAGTCTCCCCCTCCCCACCTCCTTTTTCCAAATCTCTGAACATTCCTTTTTTTCACCAGTCTTGCTGAAGGGACCCGACCCGAAATGTTGACTTACTGCTTCTACTAGATGCTGCCTGGCCTGCTGTGTTCTTCCAGCATTTGTGTATTTTCTTTTTTTTTATTCCAGTACCTGCAGATTTTTTTTCATCTTCTAAGCCCCAGTCCTTTGCTCCTATTCCATACTGTAATATAATTTTTCTTTTAATGGATCCATTAAAAATACTAAATTCAGTGTGAAGTTTCTCCAACTTCCTTCTGATAAACAGCAAACTGAAATTATCTTGTCTTCATCTTCAATTTGTTTTTCATAATCCCTATTTTTTTTGGAACCCTATGAAAAAAAAATTGCTGTCCTGTGATTTCTTGACAATAATAGATACATCTTGCACATGTCTTGCAAATGTCTCCTTATTTATTCCATTATGATACTTCATGATCTTCATTGCCACTATTAAGGACTTCTCTTAATCCTCTCTGCTCCAAAGAAAATAAAATCCCTTCATCTCCTGACTCTCTGAGTGTCTGCAGTTCTCTGTACCTGGCAAATTTTTGTAAATCTTCCTGCACCTCCTTTCCTCTCCTGGGTGTCATGTTTGAGATCAGACCAATCAAGCAGTTGCTTTATCCTGCATGGTGCTGAGCTTCAGAAGTGGGAATTTGATCCACAGACCAGACTCTTCATTCCTCATCCCCTCTTGCAGAGTTCCTGTCATTTTTAGGAGTATTTTCACTCCATTTTCTCCAGGAGGAAAGGCTCTAATTCTGATTCTCCCTGTTTGAAGCCCTCTGAAGCAAACCTGTCCTGGAGTGAATCTTCTTTTTGAGAGGGGGTCAGAATCCAAAGCCTCTTTAAAAGATTATAATTACTTGGGGGATTTTTATTTCTTTGGTTGGAGGATGAGCAATGTGTTTGATGGGCACATCAGAACCAGATGCAACAGTCACATTCTCAATAAAACAATTGATGAATATGAGGCAAGGGTGCAAAATGGTCCACTGATTGAGGGGCAGCAAGTAACATACCTTAGAAATGAAGGGAAAACTGGACATAACTGGTCTCATGGACAGGGCCAGGTAGACAGGATACTTTCCAAAGGAAGGCAGATGTTGGAACTGTGGATATAAGTGATCCACCAGTGTGAAAAGGGTAGGTAAGTGACCCCCTTCCTCTTTTGGAAAACACTTTGGATAGAAGGCATCTAAAGTCAGTTGAACAGGCATCTGAAACAAAATCTCATAAACCCCTCCGTTCGCCCAACAACCAAAGGCATGCAATGTCCAACATATTCCTGATTTACAGTTATTCGTTAGTTTGACTGAACTCCACAGGTCGAGGGAGATCAAGCCCAGCACTCCACCTATCTAGGCACTTTTCATTTTATTGCACAGAATTCTTTATCCAAACATAGTACTGAATTGTAAAAGCCTGGCTTAGCAGAAAATATTTCCCAATCAACTTTAAACTGCTTGGTCCTCCAGAAGAATATCTGAGAATTAGTTATTGCTTAGCTCAAATGTTTTTCAATTCAGCAAATAAAAAGTTGTAACCACCGTGGCATATTCCCGTCAGATCTGTATTCTTTTCTGCTCTGCATTCCCTTCTGACCTACATTCCATCCCCATCTGACCCACTGCTGGGAAATGCAAATTAAATGTATAAAGCAACCTGGATAAAAAGGGAATATCAGTTATGCTGAACACAAAACCACTGAGTTTTCATGAAAATCCATCGATGTGGTTTATGCCCTTTCTGGAAGATAATATGTCATCCTTCATCAATCTGTATGATTCTGAACCAACAGCAATGTAACTGACTCTGAACAGTCTTCTGCATTTGCCTAGCCACTCAGGTTTTCAAAGCTGTTATGATCTGCTGGAGTCCCTTCACCATCTTGTCTCCAACAGAGATAAGGAGAGATTTTAAACCCAGACCTTGTCAGTGATAGCCATGTCCCATGAGAGAATAAATAATATAAAGCACCTCAAGACTTTTTACTTCATTTATATTGCTAGTTAAGTGCAAGTTGTTCAATGTGGGTGCAACTGTTCTCCCCACACGTTGATCCCTAGCTCTACACCTTCACAGGAAAAATGGAAAAAACTAGGAATAAAAATGAAAAGCAATAGTGTGTCGCATAGGAGCTGAAACTTGTTTTGCGTAATATATTTTTCTTTTAAGTGCTTTCAGTTTGTTTTTAATTTGATTGAATTGCTGATTGAATGATAGACTGAGAGACAAAGTGTTGGAAATTGACTGTGTTTGTCTGCACTCTGTGGAATCTCTGACCAAGCAAAATCTTCTGGCACCATCAATGCACATTCTATTCAAGACCCAGCTCTTGCACCAGCCAACAGCAACAACATGTATTAATATACCACTGTTTAACCCAGTAAAACATCCCAAGTGAGTCAAGGTTTGGAAGCCACATTCCAAGGAGTGTTACCAAACAAAGTTTGACACTGAGTGTTCCCAAACAAAGTGCGACACTGTTATATTAAGAAATAGAGTCCCATGTTTTCTTTAAGAATAACATGAGGTTCTCAGCACTTACTGCTATTATAGAGTAGGTTGGACCCTGCCTTTCAGACGCTTAATGTGTCCAACTAAATATGGAAAGTAGACATGGTGGTCTGTTTCCAGCTCCTCTGCAGGCTCTCCAATGAGAATATCCAGCCAATAGGCTCACCAATGAAGCCAATAGAGTGACATAAATTTATGGTATTGATCTAATTCATCAAGGTCCCCTTTAAATATTAGCACTGCAAAGCAATCAAAACCTTGTGTCTGCATGTCCAACAACAGGGACATTTCAGAACAATGTGATTTTATTTTAATGGAATTCCAACATTAGGTCAGCAACAAGAAGTACCTGGTCAAATTTCTGGAATGGCATGACCCTTCACAGAATTGAAGATTATCATGTTCTTCTCAGAAACATGTTGATTTTCTAACACCAATGGTGATTAAGAAGCACTTCTAATGCCAAACTTTCTAAGCAAGTGTAGCTTCATCGGTTTCTTCTTTCTGATTGGTTGGAAAGCCTTTGTATCGCTTTACCTGCTCAGATATTATATATCATAGATCCCCTGCAGAGGGTGCCATGCTGAACAGAGAGCTCAAGGTTCTAATAAAAGCCTTGTAAATAGGTACCACTGCCCTCTTGCTGCTGCCTGGCAAAATCCAGGCCATGAAGAAGGATTTTAAAAACTTACTTCCTTAGAGTTATCATCTGTAAATGAGGGTATGAAGGAAATGGAAGATGCTTAAATAAGTATTGTGAAGATTTTCAAGGGGAGAAGAGATGGAGAAAGTTCACAAAGAAAGGGTAGGAGAGGAATCATGGAGAGATAATATGCACTGCACAGACCACTAACATTGCACCATCCAAAAGTAGAAAGTGGAATGTCAAACTTTAGTTTTCCATTAAAAATCAGAACTTTTCATAGAGGAAATTTCAGTGTTTATATCCCAGCTTTCTGGAGGCATAGTGAGAGAAATCAGGGATATTTAAGAAACCAGCCCACCTGAAAGGGCCTGTTTTTTCAGAGGCGCCTTGTAGCGCCTCCGCATCTGAAGGAGGCGGGGCAACTGGTGCCATCCGTCATAAATCTGCGCCATAGCAATGGCTGTCTTCCCTACCCATAATCAACCACGCAGGTGGAACTGTTCTTTGTTTCCCACACAGGGTTTACTGCATTTGAGCAGCAGAGTGGTCCCGGTGCAGGAGCGGCCAGCCGGGCTGTGACAGCCTATGCTGGCTGTCCCTGCCCCGACGGCCCCCTGCTTCGCTGCCAGAAACCCCTCTCCCAGCTGCCCGACAGCCCCCCTCCCTGCTGCCTGAAGCCTCCCGCCCCGCTGCCTCACAGACCCTGCCTTAGTGGGGAGGGGAGGTCAGCGGTTTGTTGGGGCAGGGGCGGCCAGTGGGGGACATCAGGGCAGGGTCAGCAGGGAGGGGGGCTGTCAGGTCGAGTGGCGGGAGGCTGTCAGGAAGCAGAGATTTGGGTCGCTGGCTGATGGTGTCATCAGCTCGCCCCTTAGCAGCCACTTTCAGGTGTGGATTCAGGTGTGTCAGGGGACTTCGCCGATCTGCTGATTATACCTCCTGGAGGGTTGGTGAGTGCACTTCATAGGCGCGCCAGGCTCTTTCAGGTGGGTACCCCAACAGCTGCATAGGGGTAGAATATGCAGCTTTACATCAGGGTATTCTGGCCACCTGTAAGAGCCTAATGTATCTATAGCCAATAGAAATTACCTAACCACACATGAGACCGCAATAAGCCAGGTAATCTCATACTGGTAAAGAATGCCTGAAGCATATACACTATGTTCAAAGTTCAAAGTTCAGTTTTATTGTTTATTTACATACATGACATCACATATAACCCTGGAATTCTTTTCATGAGTGCCAGGCAGAATTTCTACTTAATGGTAGTGGGGGGGAAACTGTATTCAAGAAAAGATGCACATACAAGGGAAATATAAACAAACTGGTTGTGTAATATAAAAATTCAATAATAATAATCTGCAAAATAATAGTTAAATGAATCTCTGATTGAGTTTGTCATTGAGGAGTCTGATGGTGGAGGGGTAGCAGCTGTTCCTGAACCTGTTGGTGTGAGTCTTGTGGAATCTATACCTCATTCCAGATGGCAGCAGTGAGAACAGAGCCTGCTCTGGATGGTGTGGATCTTTGATGATTGCTGCTGCTCTCTGACATCAGAGTTCCATTGCAGAATTTCTCCATAGTGGAGAGTGTTTGTCCTGTGATGTACTGGGATGTGAGCATTACCTTTTACAGGGGTTTTTGCTTAGAGGTATTGCTACTCCCATATCAGTCAACACACTTTCTACTACACATCTGTAGAAGTTTGTCAAGGTTTTCAATGTCATACTAAACCTTTGCAAACTCCTGAGGGAGT
The DNA here is from genome assembly GCF_036971445.1 of Narcine bancroftii. NCBI lineage: Eukaryota > Metazoa > Chordata > Chondrichthyes > Torpediniformes > Narcinidae > Narcine > Narcine bancroftii. The sequence continues at coordinate 106,365,930 of NC_091476.1, read as the reverse complement.
GGATACATTGATGTGCTTTCTTCACGATGACATTAGTGTGTTGGGTCCAGGAAAGATGCTTTGAGATAGTGACTCCTAGGAATTTAAATTTGATCCCCCTCCACCCCTGATCCCCAAATGGTCACCACTGTTTTTTCCCTTCAAGAGTCCACAATCAGATCCTTGGTTTTAGCAACATTGAGTGCGAGGATGTTGTTAGTACACCATTCAGCCAAGTTTTTAATCTCCTTCCTGTATGCAAACTCATTGCCCCTTTTTATACAATCCACTACCCTGGTATAAACAGCAAATTTGTAGATGGTGTTGTCATACTGAACCACACAATCATTGGTGTAAAGCAACTAGAGCAGGGAGCTAAGAATTCAGCCCTGTCATGCTTTGATACTGATGGAGATTGTGAAGATGTTCTTATCAATCCGCACGGTTTGTGGACTTGAGGTGTGGAAATCCAGTATCCAAGTACAAGTGGAGTGGAGTATTGAGGCCCAGGTCTTGGAGTTTACTGATCACTTTTGAGGGGATAATGGTATTGAATGCTGAATCATAGTTGATAAAGAGCATCCTGATGTATGTGTCTTCGCTGTCAAGGTGTTTCAGGTTTTTGTGTTGAGCCAGTGAAATGTCATCTGCCATTGACCTGATGCTGTGGTAGGCAAATTAGAATAAATCCAATGTCGCCACTCACACAGGAGTTGATATGCTTCAACACCAGCCTCTCAAAACATTCCATTGCTGTGGATGTGAGTGCCACTGGTCAGAGTTCATTTAGGCACGTTGCCTCATTCTTCTTGGGCACTGGTATGATTGAGGCCTGTTTGAAACAGGTGGGTACCATGCCCGCCGGAGTGAGATGTTGAAGGTATCCATGAATACGTTTGCAAGTTGGTCATCACAGATTTTCAGTACTCGGCCGGGTACTCCGTCTGGACCAAATGCTTTTCTTGGATTCACTCTCCTGAAGGCAGCCTGCATTTCATCCTCAGATACTGACAGTAGGGGACATGGGGTCTTCAGTATTCTGGTGATCAAATTGGGGGTATTGTGTTCATCTGGGAGTGACATCTTCTACTGCATCAGATTTGGTTTTGTAGCAGGTTATGTCATTTAGCCCCTGCCATAGTTATTGGGTATCCTTCATTGTTTCCATTCTTGTCCAGAATCTTCACTTTGCCTGGGAGATCGCTTATTCACTTAACATTTTCTATGACAATTTAGTAACTGAGGAAGTAAACCATTTTTTTCATAAATCGTCTTCTTTTCCTTGAATGATTTGGCCCAAAGGTGTTTTGGTGGAATTTTGGCTTCGAGGTGTTTAGTCATCCCATGGATGGTCGCTTCACACCATTGGCTCCTCAACCTAGCACAGAATCAGAATTTATTGTTATGAGTATGTTACAAAATGTGCTGTTTTGCTGCAGCATCACACAGTGCAAGTATTGCTATAACATTGCAATTAAAAATTAATAAATTAGTACAAAAATAAGAGAAAGTGCGGTAGTGTCTGATGGCCGAGGGGAAGCAGCTATCTCGGTCTCCTGTTCCTTCTTCCCGATGGTAGTAGTGTGAAACGAGTCCTTGGGGGAAGAAGCTGCTTTCAAAAAACACTGCCTCTTGTAGATGTCCTCGATGGAGAGAGGAAAACAATGCCTGTGATGCCACTGGGTGAGTTCACAGCTGTGTAGATTTTGTTTTCCTGTCCCGTGCATTGGTACCTTCGTACCGGACAGTGAGGTAACCAAACAGATTGTTCTCCACGGTACACCTGTAGAAATTTGCAAGAGTCTTTGGTGACATTCCAAATCACCTCAAACTCCTCACAAAGTATAGCCGCCGGCAGGACTTCTTCATGATTGCATCGACATGAAGGCTCCAGGACAGATCAAATGCTCAAAAATTTAAAGTTGGCACATGAGCAGTTCTGAATAATTAAAAGCATGGCATTTATCAGCTATTTTTTATTTGATAATCTGAAAATACACTTGGATTCTTAATTATATTATATGTGAAAATATATTGAGCTGCATTGTTGTATTAGAGCAACACACTGAATGTTCATCTTTTTATCAGCTTGCTTACATAGTAAAGAGAAAACTCAAAGATGATCAAGGGTGGGGATAAAGCCTACATTTACCCTCTTGGATCTTGGGTTTGGAACAGCTATGAAAGCTTCTTCTCATAACAGGTAAAGCCCAGTGGCCTCCACTCTCAGCAACCATCCAGATGGTGGTAAACTTGCCCTTAATGTCAGTTTCAGGAAATGTCCCTTTTCTTATTCAGCTGTTGGTGAAGCTGTGAAAAGGCCCTCAAAAACTCAGTAAAAAGATTTTTTGTACCAGTTGTCAAGATTTGCTGCTCAAATTTAATCCATAAATTCTCTGAGGAATTCAACAAAGTGCGGCGGCCCCTCACAGCCTCCTCGGGGTGCCTCACAAAATGAAGGACGAATGTGATCATCCAGCAGGCTGCACGAGGCCTGCAACACTGCCCTCCAATTGGCCACAACTAAAGGAGCCTAACTGGCCTATCAAGGAAAGCGATCGCAAATGCACCAATCAGTGCTGAGGGGGCTTTGACCACGACCCTCAGCTTGAGAATTAAAGCAGGCCTGTGAGCTCAATAAAGCTCAGTGTTAACTACACTCAGCTGGGTTTCATGTCGTTCTTTCTGGGAACAGCATGTTCTTTCTGAGCTAACCTGCATGCAGCTATAACCTCTCCTGCGATATAGGCTCCACAGAGCCATAGCTTGTAGGAGCTAGCCACAAAAGAATTAATGCTGCATTACATAGGGGTCACCAAAAGATGGGAGAATGTGGCCACGGACATCTTAGTAAGGATTCTCCTTGTTCTGGAGGAGGAGTGGAAGGAAACAATAAGGTCTGACAGAGCTGCATCATCAAGAAGTATCAGCCAATCTAATGGGTGAATGTCTTCAGTTTTCTGGACATACTTCACTAAAATTTCCTACTGCTTGCGAATTCAATGCGAAGTCATTGAAACTTCCTGATCTGTACCTCAGTGTCTCTCACTCCTTGGCATTCTCCTATATTCATTGAGGCATCCTGTACCATGCTGGATTGTGCCAGCCAGAGAACTCCACGCCTTCATTAGAATGCAGAGACACTGCCACAGTTAGCACTTTCGCCTAGTTTTTTTTTTACCAGTGTCAGTGATAAACAGGAGGGAATGATTGGCCAAAATTTTCAGAGTGTAATACACCAGGTGGATGATTCAAGATTCAAGACTCAATATTCCTTTATTGTAAGGCAAACAAAAAATCGCCATCAGCGGAAATTGCCTAGTGTCCCTTACAGTCAGAGGAAGAGAAGCAAAGGAGTTTCCCCCCCCCCCTCCCGCCCCCCCAGAGTCACTGAATGTCCATGGTTTTGGTTCCAGTGCTCCTGCAACCTCTGCGGTCACACAAACCTCAGGATGATGCTCTGTCACTACCAGTGCCTCAGGATGAATCTTTCCCTCTGATGGATTGTTGAGCTTAACTTATCAGCAATTGAAACTAACATTAAATCCACACTTTCAAATAGGCCGGTCCTTTCAACACTGCAAAGCATACTCCAGAATAATCCTCACACCAGGTGCAGCTCACATTCTGCACTGCAAATTGCCACTCAAGGACGGTACAGCAGGTTAGTCACCAGTACTTTGGTTATTGTTGGTTGGAGCAAACGGCACATAGGGGAAGTTTACACAGATTATCATTCTCTACTCATCAGCAATTTCATACATCAATCAGTAAATTCCCTCACAGCTGGCCCCAAAAACATTCCAGCCATAATTCAGTTTGAAAGTGGGAACACCGTGGAAGAAATGTCAAACAATCGCAAAAGGTTCAAGATTCAAGATTCTTTTATTGTCATGTAATAAATTAGAAAATGTTATATTATACAAAATACACAGAGATTTGCCGTCAGCACAAATTGCCTGAGGCCCCTTACCATCAGACAAAAAGAAGTCACTGAGTGTCCATGGATTCGCCTCCAGTGCTCACACAGCCTTCTGCAGTCACACACCCAAACCATCAGCAACCCGAGTTCGAGATCCAAACTTCCAACACGATCAGGAAGCCCTCAGAGCCCTTGATACCCCTTCATATCTCTGTTCCAATACCTGCTACGTCTTCAGCCAGTCTCCAGCCATTCTCCGACCTGGTGAGAGTCTTTTGACTGCAATCACCAGCATCCTGTGTGGGTTCTGCACCTCAAGTCAACAACAGCCCGCCACCTGTGCATTCATCAGCTCCTCGCTGATCTGCTGCCATGATCACCATCCCATGGGTCATCTCCTCTACTTCTCCTTCTCAAAGGGGTAGTTGTCTCCCCGTTTCCTGCTGCCCTGCGCCAGTCCTCTGCCTCCCCAGAGTCCGCAACTCCCTGTGGCTGCTGCCAAATATAGGTGTTTCCTTCTTGGGCCCATACCCTGTGGTTGCAGCATTTTAAAATAAACCATCGGCTCTGGACTCATTTCCAGATTAACCTGAGCAAATAAAAAGTTTCTCTGCATGTAAACCAGCTCACACCAAAAGTCATTCACTTATCTCTGTGGCAAAGCTCAGTTTTAGTTCTGCTTGTTATCAGTTCCCCCATGCCCTCCCTTTGTCTCAATCCCATCAATCTCATTGAGCTCTATACCCTTCTATCATTACTGCACTGCTCCAATTCAACTTATTGGTCACTCCTGAATTTCTTCATTCCCTCATTGTGACCCTATTATCAATTTCCTGGGCTAAAGCTCCAGGGTTCCCTCCCTAACCCTTTCCACCTTGCTGCTCTCCTCCTTATAGGGTCTTGTAGGCAATCAGCTGCAGGATCGTGAATCTGAATAGGTAACTTTACATCAGAAGGTTGCTCACTGCTCCTGTTGTGCCCGCTCACTGACCTTGCTAATTCTTACAAGATTAGTGATCGATGGCATCTACTGGACTTATCCTTTTAACTGCTCAGAAGATTTTCTGGGCCATTACTCTATATTACAGCAGTTTAACATCAACTACAAAGATGAATAAATCAACAGTAATTTACAGGAATTTCAGATCTGGATTTCAGCATAAGGTTTATACTGTCCTCAGAAAGAGGTGAGCATTGAAATTTGGACTTATAATTCATATGGTTCATATAAATTCTTCTGTCCATTTGCAGTGCAAACTTGATTATAAATTCTGCACTTTCATTCAGTAAAGAGTGTGCTGTGATTGGGGAAATCTTTGATTTAAAGCAAGCTTCCATGTATGCCGATTCTGGGAACTGGGAAATAAAATCATTTCTTTTACTATCCTCCAACAAGAGACTGGAATTTAAATGGAGAAAAAGAAGACCGCAGATGCTATACTTAGGATGCTAGAGGAACTCAACAGTTCAGACAGTTCAGGCAGAGAGGTAGTTAATGTCTCAGTTCAAGACCCTGCATAGGGGATTGAGAATGTAATGGGGAAATAATCAGCATAAAGAGGAATGAGGGAGGGGTGAGGGAGGGACAGGAAGCATAAATGGATGAAGGGCAGATGAAGCCAGAAAATTGAGAGCTAGTGGCTACTGGGTGATAGGGAGTAACAGGTAAGGAGAAAAAAGAGGAACAGATGGAATCAGGTGGAGGAAGGGGGGAACAGAGGTAGATACAGAGGATGTAAGGAGATAAGTGGAGACACAAGAGGCTGCAGATGCCGATTATGATAAGTAAGGAAAGTCATGTTGAACCACATTGGGAATGAACATTGGAAAGATTGAATCAGTTGTGAGAGGGGAAACCATACTAATTAACAGGGACTGTGGGGTGGGAGTTGGATAAAGGAATAGAGAGAACCTGATTGGATCAAAAGGAGAGAGAAGGGAGCATAAGGAGTGTGGGTTACCTGAAATAGGACATGTCAAGGAACTTCAGAGATGCAATAATTGCAACCATCTACAAGAAAGGGTGGTTGCAGTATTTGCAGTGTGATCTCCCTGCTGTCAATGGTTCACCAAGTTCAATGACAATATATCCTGGTTCTATCCTCCCTTGAATCTCTCCCTTTATAGTATTGTATCTTATCTCCAAAAACCTTCCCCCTGGAGCAGAGTTCTGAATCTATTCATCAATGTGATCCACAAGGTTATTCAATCATCTCCTATCTGACTGGATTCAGCAATCCCAGTCCCTGTAGCCTTACATCGAGGCCACACATATTTGTCTACATAGATCCTTCTGAGCCACTCATCTTAGACGTACATACAGCACGGTAACATGCAATTTTGGCCCATGAACCCATGCCGCCCATTACCCCCAATTAAGCAACAACCCCTGGTATGTCTTAAATGGTGGGAGGAAACCTGAGCCCCTGGGGAAAACCCACTCAGACATGAGGAGAATGTACAAACTCTTAGGTACAGAATTGTAAAAAAAAATTAGACATATAGCAAAGTAACAGGGTCTTCTGGCCCTCATGCCTGTGCTGCCCCAATTAAATTACATCCCCTGATTGGTTTGAAGGGTGAGAAGAAACCAGAGCACCTGGAGAAACCTACACTGACACGGGGAGAATTTACAAACTCCTTACAGACTGCGCCAGATTTGAACCTGGGTCGCGTTGTGCTAACCAGTATGCTAATTTTGCCACCCTGATGATTTTATGCTCCTCAATTAAATATCCCCCAGCCTCACAATCCCAGTCATTTTTTTTCTTTATTCAAAAATTCTCTAATCTTGGCTATGAGTTAGTTTATTGCATTTGTGCCATCTCTCATACTACCAGGTTTCTCCTGTAATACGGTGATCAAAACGATATTCAGTACTCTAGTGATGCTTAATGCAGTTTTACCATGACTATCCTTCACTTGGGTTGCAGGCTTCAGCCAGCAATGAAGTGTTTTCTTAATCACATTATCAACCTGTCAGATCACTTTCAGAGCTCTGTGGACATGCACTTCAAAATCCCTTTGTTCCACTAACTTTCTGACATCTGATCATTTATCATCTAGTCTTTTGTCTTGTTCTCTCATCACATTTCTCCAGATTTAAATAAATTTATTACCTCTTTGGCCATGTGGCTGTCCTTTGATGTCTACAGGTTTAATCAAACGCAAGGTTATTTTGGTGTAAATTTTATAATCAAGCTCCATACAGAGCAAATACCAGAGGACATCTGTTTAAGGTGAGTGGAGGAAAGTTTAGGGGAGACATTAGAGGTAAGTTTTTTTTATACACAGAATGGTGGGTGCCTTGATCACATTGCCGGGATTGGTAGTGGAGGTTGGTACAATAGGTAGATTCAAAAGCCTGGTCTATTTGGAACGGTGAGCACAACTTTGTGAAAAAAAGACTATCATTAAATGACTGCAAAATCTTCAGTGCAGGTCCCCAGAGATCAAAATCCTGACATTATATATTTTCTCTCAGTGTCAGTGGTCTGTGTGGCAATTCATATGCCATTCACACAACCCTGCAGTTGCATATGAATTCTGATCATGGTTCCAATGTCTCACCGCCTCTCTGCCTCTTCAGCTTTCACGCTGAAACATTAACAAGAACTGACACAGGAGATTACAAGCAGACAGTTGAAAATTCCAGGTCTTTGTGCAGTATGGACCTGAGCCAGTACTGCAAGCATCTGCAATCCACAGAGGGTAAGAGAGAACGAGAGAGTCAGACAGACAGGCAGGCAGGCAGGCAGGCAGGCGGACAGAGGCAGAAAGAAAGAAAGAGTGAGAAAATGAGATAGAGGAAGAGACTTAGAGAAAGCAAGGGGGTGAGATAAATCACAAGAGAGAGAGACAGGTGAACAGGCAGAGAGGAAGAATGACAGAGACAGGTGGGTGGTCAGAGATAGAATATAAGAAAGAATGAGTGTGTGTGTGTGTGTGTGTGTGTGTGTGTGTGTGTGTGTGTGCTTGTGTGTTTGTGAGAGAGAGAAAGAAAGAGAAAGCAAGGGGATGGGAGAAAGCACAAGACACAGACACATGGATAGACAAAAAGAATAGGGGAAAAAAATGAGTAAAAGAGAGAACACGAGGAAGTAAGAAAATGTGTGTGTGTGTGTGTGTGTGTGTGTGTGTGTGTGTGTGTGTGTGTGTGTGTGTGTGTGTGTGCGTGCTTGTGTGTTTGTGAGAGAGAGAAAGAAAGAGAAAGCAAGGGGATGGGAGAAAACACAAGACACAGACAGATAGATAGACAAAAAGAATAGGGGGAAAAAATGAGTAAAAGAGAGAACACGAGGAAGTAAGAAAATGTGTGTGTGTGTGTGTGTGTGTGTGTGTGTGTGTGTGTGTGTGAGAGAGAGAGAGAGAGAGAGAGTAAAAATCTCTTTGCCAGAAGAGGCACAGGAAGGGGTATCCATGCTGGCTGTTGCTCAACTTGAAGGCTTCATTCCAAGCAGGGCAAAGACTGCATTTAGCTGTTTTGACCCCTCCCCAGCTGCAGGTCCTCAGGCGTTGTGCGGGCGCTGGAGTGTTGACAGCAAGTGCTGAACATACATCTGTCTGTGGACCAGTTGTGGTTAGTGTACATCCCTTAAGGACATTGTGAACCTGTAGCTGATACAAGGTCAAAATTCACCTTCAAAGCTTTGAAATTAAGAACTGAATTATCCATGGTAGTCTATAATAATGTGACAATGGCACAGTCTTTTCTCTCAAGTTGTCCATTTTGGGATGAAAGATGTTCTTCATTTGCTTATTTTATAAACAGAGCATTTTTAATGGAAATGAAATGAATCCACATTTCTACTCGTCGCATTATTATTGAAATTGAAGAAATGTGAACTTTATTTTGGGCTTTGTTGAGCATGTAAGTGAGGGAAGGGGCATAACAGGGTGTAACCATGAAGAACTATTGAGCCCTAGCAAAGCACAGTTTAGAAACAAAGTACTGGCTCAATTATTCTCATGGCTGGTTCAGCACAGGCTAAGTACATCTTGTAACAATGCCTTCAAAAATTCTCAGCCCCTACCTAGTATAATTTAGATGCAAAATAGAACCAAAATAAAAGATACAAAACACAGTTTTTTCCAATCTGACCTTTGAACTGTTTTAGGCACAAAGCAAAACGACCTTTCCACTGTTACATTTATATATCCCATGCCAATTAAAATGTAGTTTAGATACCAAGCCTCAGTGCCAGTCAACGTTATTCTCTCTCCGACATCTTGGTGTGTTGGAAGACCAAAAAATTACAGGCAGATCAAAGAGCGTCTTTCACCAAGTTGATGATCTTCCAGCAACACTGCATGATTTTTATCCCCAAAATAAACTTTATTCACAATAAAGTATTTACAAAAAGAAAAATTGTGCAATGTGTTTTCACATCCTAAGTATCATATCCATTCATTTCCATCAATATAGACTGTTACATTAATTCTCTATTTTGCACCATTACCATCACTGTGGCAGCTTGGCATTACATCCCCCTCTGTTGTTTGAGGGATTTTCCCTTGGTCTCAGTCCCTCAATGCCTGGTAACAGATTTTTTTTTTTTTGTTTGTAGACACTACAAGAAGCGAATCTCGGTCTCTAGGGCAACAGTTCAATCAGAGCCTGGAATGGGTAGGTTGGACCAATATCAAGGTGAGGGTTAAATTTGTGGTAGCTGTGGTGATGATGATCAGGCATGGAGGAGATCAAGGAGCTTGGATCCACCATGGAACATAAAGTGATGGGGACACCAATAGACCATAGGTTGGTACCACCGTGCATCAAGAAGTGAAGGGATTGGGGGGGGTGAGGGGGGCGTGTGGCAAGATGGCATAGAGGGAAGACGTATGGTTCCACCTTTCCCCAGTTAGACTTCTAAATACCCGACTTTAAAATTTGTAAAAGTGATTAAAAATAGTATCTACAGATTTTGGAATAGTGAAGGATTGAAATGGCTGCAAACATGAAAAAATCAAAAGCTCAATTGCAAAAGAAATTACCTTAAAAAAGTGTTGAAGAATTGAGGCCTACCTATCAAGTTGAAGCCACGGAGTCATCAACTGGACCCCCCAAGCCTGAGAGGACTCCTGCTCGGTTAAGTATTATGCCAGCGCCAGTTCAGCGATGAGCTCGGTTGGTTCTGACTCCTGCACACGTAAGTTCAGGCGCCCGGGCAGATCGGCCGAGTGAGGACAGACCCGCGAGCCCGCAACATTGCCTGGTGGTCCGGGGGCATGCAGTGTAGCGTCAGAAGACGCACCTGCACGGTCAGTGGTTCTGCCGGGCATGTGCAGTGTATCGCGGGTCTGTGAATTACTAGATAAGGTGTAGGCTGTGAGGGAGCCCAAGCGACGGCGGGCTGACGAGGTTGGCATGCAGTCGTCAGGTGTCCAAACTCGCAGCCGCACCAGAAGAGGACCTAGTGTGTTTGAGGAGAAAGAGAGCTCAACTTTATTGGAATTTACACACGAAGAAATGGGGACTGACATCAGAGAAGGTAGGCCTCAAAGGGAGGTGATGGAACCTGGACTGGATTCTGTGTTTAACAATCTTGTAAGGGATTGCTCATCAAATGAAAAAAGTGTCAATGCGGATGTCTACTCAGATGACTCAAGGATTTATGGAAGTGAAAACCAAAATGAATACTATGTGTGAAGAAATGACTTTTATGAAGCAAGATATTACTGTAGTTAAAAGTGATGTTAGTAGCATAAAATCAGTGGATACCGTACAAGATAATTTTAAAAAGAATGAAGAAGCTTTTTTTGAATTTAAGAATCAAGTGGAGTGTAATAGAAAAAAAATGGAAAAAGTGGAGGATCCTTTTGTGGATTGGAGGATTCAGAAGAAGGAATTATTGAAGAAGATTGATTTATTAGAGAATCAAGGTCAAAGAAATGATGTAAAAATAGTAGGTCTTCCAGAAGGTCTAGAAGGTTCTGATCCGGTAAAGTTTATTAAGAAATGGATTCCTGAGGTCTTGGGCAAGGAATTCTTTCTGGATGGTCTGGAGTTAGATCAGGCACACAGAGCATTAAGGAAGAAACCGTTTCCAGGCCAATCACCATGAGCAGTTCTGATTCGCTGTTTGAAATATCAGGATAGAGAAATGATATTGCGAATGGTGGTGCAGAAGGCACTGCAAAACCAGGCTCCAGTGATGGTTCAAAATAACAAGGTGTTTTTTTATGTATATTTGAGTCAAGAAATTATTAGAAGGTGTCGAGAATTTAATTCAGCTAAAGAAGTATTGTGGTAAAAGGGATATAAATTTGCCTTTCGTTATTCGGCAGTATTGAAAGTTTTTTATGGGAACTTTCAGTCTCAATTTTTTGAAAATGATCATGATGTATTAATCTTTGCTAATTCATTGCCAGATTTACGAGAAAATGGACGATCGCCACTATCGTCACCTAAGAGGAGGGTAAATGGCAATGGAAATGGGAAGAATGGAAAACGTGGGAAGAATGGGAAAAAAGTTGAATTGACGCGAAGTCTTCTTGATACTGAAGACCTGTAACAATCACTGGGACTGCAATCACTGGGTTGACTGTTTTTGTTTAAGTACTTTGTGAAAGTCTGAATTGGGGGGGTGGATGACACTGAGGCCTTCAGTCATCTGCCACTACTGGGTTTTACCACACCCAGATTTTTAGGGAACTACTACTTTTTAGTAGTTTGTTTTGGGATTTTTTTTTTCTTTTCTTTTTTTGGAGATTTTATATAGGGGGATTAGAATATTAAGGGAATTAGAAGGGGAGCATTATTTTATAGTAGTGGAATATATTATTAGATTAAGAAATGTCTAATGTGAATTTTGCAACTTTTAATGTTTGAATAACCCAATTAAACGCAAACGTGTTTTGGCTTATATAAGAAAAATGAAAGTTGATATTGCTTTCTTGCAAGAAACACACTTGACTGAAAAAGAGCATTTGAAATTGAAGAGAGAGTGGGTTGGTCATGTGTTCTCTTCTTTTAATTCTAAGGCGAGGGGTGTTGCGATTTTAATTCATAAGAAATTACCGTTTGAATTGGAATCATTTGAAGAAATGTTGGGAGGGTTTTGATGGTTAACTGTAAAATTTTTGCTGAATCATGGACTTTGTTAAATGTTTATGCACCTAAAGTAGATGATGAACGCTTCATGTCGGAAGCTTTTTTATTGTTAAATCAGGTCAATAATAATATTCTGTTTGGGGGAGATTTTAACCGTGTTTTTGTTCCTTTATTGGATAGATCTCCAAAAAGTATGAGGAAATCAAAGGTGGCAGTACAAATAGGAGCTTTGATGAAAGATCTGAATTTGGTTGATGTTTGGAGGAGAGTAAACCCTACAGAGAAAGACTTTTCTTTTCATTCATCTAGACATGATTAATTTTCTTGAATAGACTTTTTCTTGGTTTTAGCGCATTTACAGAGTAGAACACTACAGGTTGAATATAAAAGTTGGATTATATCAGACCATTCGATGTTATTTTTCTCCTGTGTAATTCCAGAAGTGGTGCAATTGTCTTATAGATGGAGGTTCAATACAATGTTATTGAAGAACCCAGAGTTTATTACTTTTATAAAGGAGCAGATTACTTTGTTTCTGGCTGAGAATGTCAATTCAGTACGTAGTAATTTTATACTGTGGGATGCTTTGAAAGCATATTTACAAGGGCAAATTATTAGCTATACTACAAAAGTTAAAAAGCAATATGTGGTGGAAAGTTTAACATTGGAGAAACAAATTAATGAGTTGGAAAAGGAATTTCAGAAAGATGTTACTGAAGATTTTAAAAAAGCTGCTTTAACAAAGTTGAAATTACGTTATAATACATTACAAACTTATCAGTATGAACATTTAATTTATCGATCTAAGCAACATTATGAATTGGGTGAGAGAACTCATAAGGTATTATCATGTCAGTTAAAAACAGAACAGACACCCCAAGCTATTATGCTGTGAAAAAGAATTCAACTGTTACCTATAAACCTCAGGAAATTAATGACCAGTTTTATTCATTTTACCAGAAATTATATACAACTGAGGGAAAGCAGGACGCTGATTCTATTGAATCTTATTTATCTAAATTAAATTTACCTGTTTTGGAGGAGGAAGTTAAAGAATTGAAAGCTCCATTCACGGATTTTGAGATTAAAAAGGCTAGACAATAGATGCCGAATGGAAAGTCGCCAGGAGATGATGGATTCTCAGTTGAATTCTATAAAATATTTTATGAAGATTTATCTTCTGTATTTGGAGATCTATTGCAGCAAGTAACTGAGGAGCAGATGTTACCAGAATCTTGTTCAAGTGCTATAATTAGTGATTTCCTGTTGAAAGTGTCTTCATATAGGCCTATTTCCTTATTAAATGTAGATTATAAAATTATAGCAAAGGTGTTGGCGAATAGACTTCCCAAATATTTACCTCAGTTGATACATACAGATCAAACAGGTTTTATTAAAAATAGAAATCCATCTGATAATATCATCAGATTGATAACATTGGTCAATGCATTTAGACAACCAATGGTTGCGTTGGATGCAGAAAAAGCCTATGATAGGGTTGAGTGGAATTTTTTATTTAAGGTATTAGGGAAGTTTAATTTTGGCCCTTATTTTATTGGTTGGGTTAAGGTTTTATATACAAATCCAATTGCTAGGGTGGTGACAAATGGCCAAATTTATTTACCATTTATATTAATGCGATCGACTCAGCAAGTTTGTCCATTGTCACCAGCCTTATTTGCATTACCTATCAAACCATTAGCTCAGACAATACGACAGAATGATAAGATTAAAGGAATTAAAATTGTGGATGATGAATATAAGATTAATTTGTTTGCAGATGATGTGTTGGTATATTTGACAGAACCAAAACAATCTTTGAAATATTTACAAGATTGTTTGTTAAAATTTGGGAAGTTGTCTGGATATAAAGTAAATTGGGATAAGAGTGAAATACTGCCAGTTGGGGAATATAAAAGTATTATAAAATTAAAGTGGTCAGATACAATTAAATATTTTGGGGTGGTAGTAAATGCAGATTATCAATCTTTATATAAATTAAATTATGTTCCTTTAGTAAAAAGGTTTAAAATGGATTTGACTAAATCCATTAACATTAATTGGTCAAGTAAATTGGATTAAAATGAATATTTTTCCTCGAATTCAATATTTGTTTCAGTCGATACCATGTTTACTTTCAAAGGGTTTTTTTTCCGGATTTGAATAGAGCAATGCGGGAGTTTTTATGGAAGGGAAAATTAGCACAAGTAGCTCTGCTTAAACTTACATGGAAATATGCATTAGATGGATTGCAGTTACCTCATTTTCAAAATTATTATGAAGCAGCTCAGTTGAAATTTGTTAGTAGATTGATGGATATGGACCAACCTCTGAGTTGGGCAAAGGTGGAAATGGCTTGTATATCTGAAGTTGAGATACACTAGTTTAAATTTAAGTGGAATGGGAATTTATTGTGGGAATGTAATAATAATAATAAAACATTTGCTAAGGATATGGGTTAAACGAAATATGGTTTTAGGATCAAAGGGTAAATTATCAATCCACATCCCGTTATATCATAATCAGCTTATTCCTTTTTCAATGTTTAATAATCATTTAAAGAGATGGAATTCTAAGGGTATTAAGATAGTTCAGGATTGTTTTGAAGAAGGCCAGTTTCTTTCCTTTCATTGACTGAGGGAGAAATTTGATATATCTGTAAACTCTTTATTTGTGTATTATCAACAGAGCTTTGATAAAAGATAATTATGGTAAAGAGATGAATCTACCCATGTTGATGAAATTTGAGTCTTTGATTTCCTCTGTACCTAAGAAAAGTTATATTTCGAGTATGTGCCAATTGTTACAAGCTGCGATGGATAAACCGGATTGGGAGAAATCTAGACTTAAATGGGAAAGTGATTTAACTTATATTTTTCCTGAAGATAATTGGGAGGCTATGTGCCATGATAGTGTAACTAAAGTGACAAATGTACGATATGGAATGGTTAATTATAATTTTTTGCATCAGTTATATTTGACTCCAGAGAAATTTTAAAAATATGGGTTTAGTAATTCGGATTCTTGTTTTAGATGTGGATTATGTATTGGAATGTTTTTACATGTGTCTGGTCATGTTAAATTACAACTATTTTGGGAATGAATTAGATTGGTTTTGGAAAAATTATTTAACATTAAATTGCCATTAGACCCATCGATTTTTTTGTTGGGATATATGGTTTCTTTGAAAGGACTAGGGTTAGATAAATTTCAAATTGCATTTGTATGTCTCATGCTGTCTGTAGCACGAAAATGTGTAGCTAGTACTTGGAAAGATAATGTGGAGATTAATATAACACGTTGGCATAATGAGTTGAGAAATTGTATTATTATGGAAAAAATTACATGTAATTTACACGATAATTATTCATGTTTTGAAATATAATTCTTATTTGGAGTATATGAATTTGGAAATACTTTGAAATATTCTTTATATTACTGTATTGTTTTTATATTTGGCTCCCCTTAAGGGAGCTGGCTGAAGGGGTGGGAGGGTGTGTGGGGTTTTTTTATATATAAAAATTTGTTCTTCACTTTTCTTTGTTATGTTGAACTGTATTTTGATTAAAGTCTTTAAATAAAGTTTTCAAAAAAAAAGAAGTGAAGGGATTGGCAGAGATACAGTGCTGTGGAGCTCACCAGAACGCTGCTCCGACACCTCATGGGGCCACTCTGGGCACCTCATGGGGCAGCTCTGGCACCTCCTTGTTGCCGCTTTTGGTAAGCTTTGGCACCTAAAAAATTAGCACTGCACCTCTGGGGATTGGAGCCATCAGGGAGAAGGTGGTCATATGGTGGTTGGGAAGGTGGCCTTTGGTTTAGGCCTTTTGGTATGGTGAGTGGGATGAAGGTTTGGAGAGGATGATTGCTTAGAATCTAGCTAAGCATGGGAGTTACCTTTGTGGAATCCCAATTCTGTGCTGCTCAATGAACCTACAATTGTCCTAGAGTATAGACTTGCCAAATAGTCACACTTGGTGCAGCTAAACAGGGAATGTTATTATTCAAACTGAAAGTGAAGTATATCAGTCCACAAACAATGCATGCTGGGAAATGTCCAGATGGATTTCTGAAGGGAAAATGAAATGACTTTGAAATGATTATTAAAGTGTTTTCTCCATTCAGTCATTATCACGGAAAGAAAGATTCCAGGCCACTGCATTTTGACAATTCCCTCACACACGTACTTCTGGAAGTTTATTTGGCACCTGCCATTTTGCAGGGAGCTATCCTTTTTTTGATTAAGTTTGCCAATTTAACCAGAAGATTTTCAGTTTCCTTTTTCAATGCTTACATGGTTTGCTATTCTCCATTCAGTGTGAATTCTTTCTCAACAAAGCTTTTAAAATATTCCCTATGTTTATCTTCCATTGAATAATCAGCATAAAATGGGATTGGGTTTTTCCACTTAAATTTTTAGTAGGAAAAACATCCTATTCCCAAACATAGAGCAGCTATAGCTAAACACAATCTGCTGGAGAAACTCAGTGGGTTCAGCAGTTTCAGTGGCTGAAAATATCTCCCACTGAAGCTGCTTGACCTGCTGAGTTCCTTCAACAGATTGTCTTTAGCTTCAGATTCCATAATCTGTGCACTCAGCTCATTCCTGCTGGCCCAATATTTGGTTCTGTTTCTCCATAATGCAGCAATAGATATAAAAAATAACCTGAGATCTTATTGAGAATGTTTGTCAAAATCATTACAAATCAGCAATCATAAATGAAAGTTAAACTTGCATTTGGATAGTGTATTTCACATCTCTAAGACATCCCCAGTAATTGAGGATGGTCACTGATATTATGGAGGAACAGCTGCAGTTGAATGTGCAAATCAAGTTTGCACAAAAATTATAAATGAATAACCAGATCACCTGTTTTAACAATATTGGCTGGGGGATGAATATTGACCAAACTGCAGAAGAACTTGCCTATTCTCCTTCTGAGTTCATCTGAGAAGATATCTTGTGCTTTAGCTTAATTTCTTACCAGATGCATACAAAGATTTCCTCCTTGTCCATAATAAGATCTGAAAGGACTAATAAGGCAGCACAATCAGCATTGCTGGTGAACGCAACATTATTACAACACCAACGACCCAGGTTTGAATCCAGCACTGTCTGTAAGGAGTTTGTACCTCGTGTCTGTATGGGTTTTCTCCGGGTGCTCCAGTTTCCTCCCACCTTCCAAATTGTATGGGTTTGTAGGGTGCAATTGGACAACATAAGTTTAAATCAACTTCTACTGTACCATAAATAAAATGTTTTAAATGTAAGTTAAAATTTAATAATTGGTCTAGGTTTTATTAACAAAAAAAAATCTTCTTCGTCATTCAAAAATACCAGAGGTGGTATGTCAATCGGCTGTAATTGGGTGGCACAGACTCGTGGGCCAAAATGGCCTGTTACTGTGCTGTATGTCTAAATTTAAATTAAAAAAATTAAAATTCTTCTGTCCAGCTGTTCATGTTGACCCTTATAGAGATGAAAGTGCAGCCCAATAAGTTATACATGGTAATCAGCCAAGGTTGTAATGACAACTACATGAGCAAAATTTAATGAAGAGTGATGGTTTGATCTTCAAATGAGCCTGAGGTGAAGGATGGTGAAATATAACCTTTCCTAGTCTCTTGCATCATTTTGTGCGGATAGACAGACAGAGAGATAGACACATGGATGAAGAGTTAGCTGAAAGATAGATGGCTAAGACTCTTGCTCAAATCAAGAGAATGCTATATGTGGAATCTCACAGATACATACCTCTTCAATTTTTGTTCTAAAGTTGCTGAGATTTTTCTGAGAACCAACAGATTTAGAGATGGTCTTCAACAGAAGTGCAGTGAATGATGATAAACTGTGAATGATCTGGATGTACCATTGGCTTTATATCATATGAAAGATTTTATTTGTGTATGGAAGGTCAGCACAGTTGGTGTAACGGTCAGCGGATTACAGCAGCATCGATGTAGGTTCGAATTTAGCTCTGTCTCTAAGGTGTTTGTACATTCTCCTTGTGTCTGTGTGAGTTTTCTTCAGATGCTCTGATTTCCTCCCACCTTTCAAAAACATACAGGGGTTGTAGTTTAATTGGTGTTTTTTGGGGGCATAGGCTGATGGGCTGGAAGGGCCTGTTATAGTGCTGCATGTCTAAATTTAAAATATATCTACCTGACCTTTCTCTGGTTATTTATATACCTGTCTATTTCTGCATATTGTCCTTCTAGAGAGGCACAGGAGACTGAAGATGTTGTAATCTACCAGAGGAACTCAATTAATTAAGCAGTATCTGTGGAGCCAAAGGGGTGGATGATGTTTTGGGACAGCACTGTATCACGGTTGAGAATGCAGAAGGTAGAGAGCCAGTATGAAGAGGGGAGCGAGAGGGGTGAGACAGGGGCTGGCAGGTGATAGATAAAACCAGGTGAGTTGTGTGATGGTGAGCTGAGGAGCCATGTGGGGAGGAGGAGGGGCTGGGGGATGGCAGGGTTGGGGAGGTGGAGCTACATATGGAAACTGAAAGATGATAAGTGGAACTGGGTAAGGGAGGGATGATGGGCAGATGGAACCAGATGGGGAGTGTAATGTATCCAGGTAATAGGCATGGGTGTTTTTTTGAAAATGTGAACAAAAGGACAGCACATTGGCGTAGCGGTTAGCGTAACGCCTTTACAGTGCCAGCGATCAGGATCGGACCGGGGTTCGAATCCTACGCTGTCTGTGAGGATGTTATCCCTGTGTCTACATGTGTTTTCTCTGGGGGCTCCGGTTTCCTCCCACCATTCAAATTATACTGGGGGCTGTAGGTTAATAGGGTGTAAATTGTGCAGTACAGACTCATGAGCTGAAATTATCTGTTACCGTGATGTATTTCTAAATTTAAAAGAAGAGAGAACCTAGGTGGTGCAGTAGGAATGGGAAAGGGAATACAGGGAATGTGAATTACCCTAAAATGGAAAATTGAATGTTGACACCATTGGATTATAAACTCCTTCAGGTGAAATGTGGGGTGTTGTCTGAGCCCGCCTGCCTGTCTCTTTCCCACTTATCCATCTAACTGCCTGTCTATCCATCTGTATATCTATTTAAATATTAGTCTGTTTGTCTCTCCCTGCTTATTTATCTATATCTGTATGTTTATCTAACTCTTTTCTTCAGTTTGTCCATCTCTCTGTCTTTCCATCTATCTGTCCATCTATTTGTTTGTCTCTCACTCTATCTATTTTATATCTATTTATCTATATATACTGTATGTTGGTCTCACTGTTTTACTGCTACCTCATTCAGTATTTATATTTATCTACATTAATCTGTCCATCCATGCACATGCCTCTTTATGTACTGTATGCTTGCGTGCACCTATCCATCTATATCTACTTATCTGTCTGTTAGATTATCTACCTATTTATTTATCTTTCTAACCATCTGTCTATTCATCTATTTGCCTGTCTATCTACTGTATATGTCTCATGTCTATCTGTTTGCCCATTGCCCTGTACATCTGCCTTTCTGTCTACCTTATTATTTGCCTATTTAACTCTCCTTCTATCAAATTATCTGTCTATCTATCTATTTATCTGCTTGTTTACCTAGTTTAAGAACATACAAACATTTAAGAAATAGAAGCCAGGGTTGGCCATCTGGCCTGTTGAGCCTACTCCACATTCAATGAGATCCTGGCTTTCTTCCTTTTCCCCATATCCCTTAATTCCCCTACTTAGTAAAAATCTATCCAACCTTGTCTTAAATATATTCACTGAGAAAGCCTCCATTGCTTCAATGAGCAGCAAATTACATAGATTCACCAACAATGGGGAAAAGTTGTTCCTCCTCAGCTCCATTTACTTATCTGTTTATCCAGCCACATTTTTTTCCTATTTAAATATTTGAATTCCTTATTGTCTGTTTCATAAGTTTCTTTGTCTTCATTTTTCTTTATTTACTTTTCTCTGTTTGTTTACTTGTGTATGTACTACCAATGCACTACCAATTTGTGGTAATTCTGCCTCACCCTTAGGAAAAAGAATCAATCTCAGGGTTGTATGCGATGTCATGTATGTACTCTGACAATAAATCTGAAATCTGTCTGTCTACCTCCTTATCTCTCCATTTATTTGTGCATCTATCTGATTTCAATCAAATAGAATTGAGGTGGCATGTTTAGCATAGCAGTTAGTGCAACATTGTTACAGTGCCGTGACTGGGACCAGAGTTCAAATCTCGCGCTGTCTGTAAAGAATTCGTACGTTCTCCCCATGTCTGCATGAGTTTTCCCTGAGGGCTCCAGTTTCCTCCCACCTTTCAAATATGCTGGGGATTGTAGGCCAATTGGGTGTAAATGGGAAGCACCGGGGTGTGGGCCGAAAGGGCCTGTTACCATGATGTATGTCTAAAATTACAATTTAAATTTAAAATTTAAATTTAAAAAATTTAGAACTATAATTTCCACCTGTAACTTAAACATAAACAATTGCATTCTTAATATTATAAATGTAGAAAGTTACATTTTTCATTATTAAAGTAATCTATATTTGAGGAAGATGCTATAGTTAATATCAATGTTTTGACCATGAGCTCGCTATTCTAAACCCAATTCTTACCCAGCCCATTGTAACACCTTAACACTCCATTTCAGTCATCTGACTGAAAAGAATTTATGGGATTCTGCTGCGGAAATGGTCTTTGATGGAGAATCTAAACAGTCTAAACATTCTATGCTTTAAATTTTCCTTCCTTCTATTTACAATTAATCTTACATTTGAGCCATGATCAAAGAAAATCACCAAGCTTCATTTATTTTAGTTTATATTAACTCTTTTGTGTCCATGAGTTGTGTCTATCAGCTAAATTGTTAAAACTCCATACTTTGCAAATGTATGATCATAACTCATTCTTTTCTTTGGCTTGGCTTCGCGGACAAAGATTTATGGAGGGGTAATGTCCACGTTATTTTTCTCATTACTGTAAAGCTAAATAGATAAGAAAATTAATGTAGCATCTTATATAACCACAGAATGGCCCCAAGTGCTTTACAGCCAATTAATTATTCTTGAACTGCAGACACAATTGTAATACAGAGAGTATGACAGCCAATTAACACATACAAGGTCCCACCCACAGCAACTTAATGACCAAATGATCTGTTTTTGGTGACATTCTTTGAGAGATTATGACTGATCAGGGTGCACACAATTCTCGTGTAAAGGGAGAGTAATGCCATCTATGACATATTATTGGTGATTGCTTTTTCTTTACTGTTTAAAATACTTTTATTAAGTTTTAAAGGCATAAATATAAAATTGACAATTCCATAATAATTCATTTGTATACAAGTGAGCATGCACAAAGAAAAAAGCCAATGAAAAATCAAGTAGATAAAACTCCATCAATAATTGCTTGTAATACCTCAAAAGCATTTAATTGAATTGATCTGTGCAACCATGTTAAACCCTCATTAAAATAACTTGTATAAAATAAGGAGGGAATAAAGAAAAAAAACCTAAGAACTAAAGCTAACTCTAATGTAACCCTTCCCTCTAATCAAGGTTAAATTTTGAATTAATGAAAGAAAAATCAATAATGTGGAGCCACTGGTGACTGTGATTGCAACATGAAGCTATCCCCGTTGCGTTTGTCTCTGGCCAGGGATATGATGCATATTTGTGTGCATGGCTCTGCATAGTATGGAGCAGGTGTGTGTGTGTGTGTGTGTGTGTGTGTGTGTGTGTGTGTGTGTGTGTGTGTGTGTGTGTGTGTGTGTGTGTGTGTGTGTGTGTGTGTGTGTGTGTGTGTGTGTGTGTGTGTGTGTGTGTGAGAGAGAGAGAGAGAGAGAGAGAGAGAGAGAAAGAGAGGAGGAGGCTTGTGTTAACTTGTACAGAGGGATTACATGTCTGTGAATTTATTTTTGAATAAATAAAGAGGGTATCTAAGCGTTTCCATGGAGGTGTGCATACGTGTATGTGTGTTGGTGTTTGTGCATCATTACAGGGGCATGCACTTATGTATAAATAGTAGAGGCTATGTGCATTCATATAGAACCTCTCATGGCTTCAAGCAATTTGCAATTAACCATCATCCTCACTGCCCCAACTTCATCCATTCCTCACCTCCTCACAATGTAAACCTTCTCCCCTCTCCATGGATTGATACTTGGGGTGGCAGTAGTGGCAAATGGAGAGAGATTGTGATTACATTAGTTAGACTTTTGCAAATCAAGAGGAAACCTCATCGATGGGATTTAACTGATAAGATTCAGGAATTTGTACCTGATGGTGAGGAAGCTGAGAATTAGAGTCATAGCCAAAGTAAATGGGGCAGGCCATTTAGGACCCGGATAAGGAAACATCTCTTCACCCAATGACTGAATTCCTTTCTGAGAAGGCAGTTGAGACTTAATCATTAAATATATTCAAGAAGGAGTTAGACATAATTCCAATGACAAAAAAAATCAAGAGATATAGTGGGAGAGATAAAAGAGATTCCGTACTTAGGGTAACAGATACTGTAAGAGCGGAATGATCAAGAATCTCAGATGGTATGTTGCCTCCCTGGTGCCAGGGTTTGAGATATCTCAGATAGAGTTCACAGTATTCTCAGGAGGGAGGGTGAGCAATCAGATATTGTAGTTCATAGAGGGACCAATGATGTGGGTAGGATTGGTGATGAGGTCCTGCAAAGAGAGTTGAGGGGGTTAGGCACTAAGTTGAAGGATTGGACCCCCAGGGTTGTGATCTCAGGATTGCTACCCATGCCAGGTGCTAGTGAGGTTAGAATTAGGAGGAAAATGCAGCTTGATATGTGGCTAAAGAGATGGTGCAGGATGGAGGGCTTTGGATATCTGGAGCACAGGGCTCTCTTCAGCTCACTTCTCTGGCATCTACCAATTCTCGCCCATCTACCAATTCTTGTAGGTGCTGGATACAAGGGGTTTAACTGTATATTAATCTTCCTGTTACTTTCACTTCAACAAAAATGTCAGCCTATGAAATAAAATGTTCTTAAAGAGTGAACAATATGTGTTAGAACCCAAAATGTTTCTTAATTCATTAAGCTCAGAAACTTGGATCATTAAGGGATCCTTTAGTGATGACCAAAAATACCTGGATTGAAACAACAGGAAACATTTTAGTACGGAAAAATGTATGTAAACTTTAAATAAAAAATAAAGCCCTGATAATTATTCTTGGAAGGATGAAAATCCATGCAAGCCATGTAAGAATAACTACTTCATGGAATCAATTTGCTCTCCCAAGGACCAGCTTGTAAATCCAATTGCATCATGGCCAAATCCTCACGTAAATTGCTTCCTTCCCCAAATAGCCTCTGGAGAGAGCTCTTCACAGGCATCATCTGAGTTCCCACGGTCCAATTGCAAATTATTAATGAAATGCAAAAGAAAAAATGCTCATCAGCCTATTTGAGAGTTTTCCACTACACCTGCAGCAGTATATTTTAGCTTTTACTCACTTAAACTTGCTTTTGGACACCTTGCTTAGAACATTTTACTTCTTCACATTATCATTCTTACTCTGCAGAGTTATCTTAGCACACAAGAGAAGAAATTTTGATCAATTTGACAATTGATCATAAGCAAAACTTTAAGTTAATTGTGATATAAATCAAGTGATAAAAGTTTGGTAGAAGTAAAACAAAGTGCTGAGTTACCGAGAAAGACCAAAATCTACAGAGAAATACCAGCAGAGTTTTATTATTGTGAGGTTCATTCAGGAGTTTTGTAAACAGTTGAGAAGAAATTCTCCTTGATTCTGGTGGTTTGTGATCTCAAACTTGTGTATCTTCTTCCCAATAGGAGGAATTGAGAGAGTGTGGCTAGTTTGGGATGAGTCTTTGAACATGTTGGATGTTTCACAAGGTGGCAGACAGCATGGATAGAGTCGATGGAGGGGAAAGGGTTTGTGTGACAGTACGCATGGTGTTCACAACCCTCTGCAGTTTCATGCAGTCTTTGGCAAAGTAGTTCCTGTACCACGTGGTGATGCACTCTGTCAAGTGGCAGCCCGAGCCACCTGCCCCCACGCCCCGGGGCCTCACCTGTAGTCTCTCCACCCTCCGAGTTGCTCCGCCAGCACTTTTTGCAAATCTCACCCCTGGCTGGAAGCCTGTGGCCACCAAAAGCCAGCAATATAGTTCTGAACACAGGAAATTTATCACAAACGAGGTGCACAGACTGCTGGATGAGGGCATTATCAAACCTAGCTCGAGTCCATGGAGGGCCAGGTAGTGGTTGTTAAAAACGGAGAAGCCACGGATGGTGGTTGACTATAGCCAGACTATCAACCTCTTCATGCTCCTGGATGCGTAGCCCCTTCCACGGATCACGGATGTGTCGAATCAGATCGCCCAATACCTTGTATTTTCCACCATTGACTTACGTTCGGACTATCATCAGCTCCCGATCCGCCGAGAAGACCGACCTTTCACGGCCTTCGAAGTGAATGGGTGGCTGTATCAGTTCCTCAGGATACCCTTTGCGGTCACAAATGGCATCGCGGTCTTCCAGCGGGAAATGGACCCGATGGTGGACCAGAATGGGCTAACTGCTACTTTCCCATATCTGCGGCCATGACACGGAGAAATTTTTTCAAACTGCAACTCGATTGAACTTGACCTACAATTTCGACAAGTGTGTCTTCCGGACCACTCGGCACAATTCTGGGTTGTGTGGTGGAGAACGGGGTGGTCATGCCAGACCGTGACCGCATGCGTCCCCTCATGGACTTGCAACCCCCCCCCCCCCCCCCCCCAACACCCAGAAGGCACTCAAACGCTGCCTGGGTTTTTTCTCCTACTATGCCCAATGGGTTCCACACTATGCAAACAAGGCACGGCCACTCATCCAGACTACCTCCTTCCCCCTGTCAACCGAAGCCAGAGTGGTTTTCGACCGCCTCAAATCGGACATCGCTGCTGCAATGCTGCACGCCATCGAAGAGTCCATTCTGTTCCAAGTCGAAACCAATGCACCTGACTTTGCACTGGCAGCCACATTGAACCAGGCCGGCCAGCCGGTAGCCTTCTTCAGGGTCCTGAGAGCCGACACTCCTCTGTCGAGAAGGAGACCCAGGCCATAGCTGAGGCAGTAAGTCGTTGGAGACACTACCTCCAACGCGCGGTCTCCTTCATGTTTAGCAATACCCAGCGAGGTAAGATCAAGAATGACAAAATCGCCTGGTGGAGAATCAAGCTCTCCATCTTTAATTATGACATACTGTATCAGCCAGGTAAACTCAACGACCCCCGCCAGATGCAGTCCCCAGGGGGACTTGCGCCAACATGCAAATGGACAGGCTGCAGAAACTCCACGAGGAGCTCTGTCATCCAGAGGTCACTAGGTTCGCGCACTTGGTCAAATATCGCACTTGGTCAAATTTGCTCCATGACCTGAACCTGCCCAGTGTGCGCTGAGTGCAAGTCCCACTTCTTAATTCCGGAGAACAACCACATCATTAATGCTACCCGCCCCTTTGAGCGTCTCAGCGTAGATTTCAAGGGGCCCCTACCGTCGACCAACCATAACACCTACATCCTTACAGCCATTGACAAGTACTCCCGCTTCCCGTTTGCCATGCCCTGCTCGGACATGACTGCCTCCTCAGTTACAGAGGCCCTGCACAGCAACTTCGCCATCTTCGGGTACCCCAATTAGATCCACAGTGACAGGGGATTCTCGTTTATGAGCGCAGAACTGTGGCAGTACCTTCTGGAGCATGGTATTGCTTCAAGCAGGACCACCAGCTGTAACCCATGCGGTAATGGGCAAGTCGAAAGAAAGAATGCCACCATCTGGAAAGCGGTTATGCTTGCCCTCCGGTCCAAAGGTCTCCCCACCTCTCACTGGCAGGACGTGCTCACTAATACCCTACACTCCATCCACACTGTCCTATGCACCGCGACCAATGTCACCCCCCATGAAAGGATGTTCTCTTTCCCAAGGAAATCCAAGTCGGGTACGACCATACTGGCATGGCTCTGTAAAACGGTCCAGTCATTTTACGATGCCATGTCCGGTACTCTAAGAATGACCCCTTGGTTAACCGAGTGACTCTGCTCCATGCGAACCCACATTATGCCTATGTTGAGTACCCAGACGGACAGTAGGACACAGTCTCGGAAAGGGACCTAGCCCAAGCCGGATCAGGCGCAGCAGTGCCTTTAACCCAACCTCCCCCTATTCCTTCTCCCCTAGGTCATGAGCTTGAACAGAGGGACCAGCACCACCCCATCAGCTCAGGCCAGACTGTCGACAACGCCGTTGGGGAATTGAGCGAAGCAGTGGCTGCACCCGGCGACACGACTCCGGCGACCCCAATCCTGGTGCTACGGCAGTCACGCCGAATGGTCAGGCCCCCTGACTGGTAGAGCCCCTAACCTCCATCCACCCTGGGCTCGGTTCTCAAAGAAGGGGTGAATGTGATAGTACAGATTCTATCACCAATGTGTATATGTACATATGTACAGATGGTAGTGTAGGATGACTGTGATTGGCTGAGAGTGTAGCCACACCTACTGGCAGGTCTTAAAGGATTTCTCCCAGCCAGACCAGGTCATTCTGGACTGGTCGACCTACTTGTGATATGCTCCAGTCTTTCAGTTAATAAAAGCCTTGGTTTGGATCAACAAGTCTTTGGTTCTTTCGACGCGTATTACAATTTTATTAACTAAAAGACTGGAGCATATCACATGTAGGTCGACCAGTTCAGAATGACCTAGTCTGGCTAGGAGCAATCCTTTAAGACCTGCCAGTAGGTGTGGCTACACTCTCAGCCAATCACAATCATCCTACACTACCATCACTACCATTGGTGATAGAATCTGTACTATCACAAACATGTTGGCTGTTTCACAAGGTGGCAGACAGCATAGATGGAGTTGATGGAGGGGAAAGGGTTTGTGTGATGGTACGAGTGGTGTTCACAACCCTCTGCAGCTTCATGCAGTCTTTGGCAAAGCAGTTCCTGTACCACGCGGTGATGCACTCTGACAGGATGATCTCAATGGTGAATCTGTAGAAGCTGCTGAAGGATGCAGGTGACATGTGAAATTTCCTCAAATTTCTAAGGAAGTAGAATGGCTTTCTTGGAAAGGGTTGATCAGGACAAGTCATTGGAGATGTTTACTCCTAGTAGTTGTCAACCATCTCCACCTCATCAACATTAACAAAGATTGTGCAGTGAGCTCCACCCCTATTCTGGAAATATATAACTAGCTCCTTGGTCTTGCCGACATGGAGGAAGAGGTCATTATCCTGGCACCACACTACTAGTACCTCTATCTCCCTTCTATATTCCGACACATCATTGTTAACGACCCTGCCTATGATATAGTGGTGTCACCTGAGAATTTATTGTTGGCATTGGAGCAGTGTATGATGTACAGGGAATATATTAGGAGACACAATCTGTTGGGACTCTGGTGTTGAGAATGATCATGAAGGAGTTGCATCCTCTCACCTCACATCTCCATTTTGTTTACTAATGTATATTTATAGAATTATTACCATGGCCAATATCTGCCTCTCATTTCAACATCTGAAATTGTTTATCTAACTGTTTACCTGACAAGCATCCATGGGAAATTGTAATTTAGATTGTCTGGCTGGTTCCTGGATTAAAATTAATTAATTTGCTGGAAAGCACTACAATCTTGAAATTGTAACGAGTGCTCTATAAATGCAGATCTATCATTTCTTGCTTTATAGTGAGAAAGTTTCTAAGGGTTCAGCTAGCACTCTCACTTTTGATTAGTAGTTCCCCTTCCCCAGTGCTGCGATGCTTGCCGTGGAAATGCCAGAAGCTTTCCTTTCTCTGAAAAGATTCCTTGCCATTTTCTTTTGCCAATAATCCTTCCAGCATGGTCAGCAGACTCAGTCTGCTTGCTGTGAGATTTGACAGGCAGCGGATATCGCAGGCAAATGCTTTGATGTGGAATGGTATCAGGATTTATTCAAGTGCAAGATTAGGTTAATATTTCAGCTTGTATATATTATAAAAAAGGACTTAAAATAAATCAATAGAGTAGCTACACTCAGAGATAAGCTCAAAGAGTTAGTACACTAAAACATGGAATATATGGCACTTAACAGGCCATTTACTCCAAAGAAACCCTGCTAACTTTTAACTTGAGCATCTTCCCCTCATCCTGCTCGATCAGTGTTTCCAGCTTCTTTTTTTTCCTCGCTCTTCATTTGCTTACCCTGCCTTCTCTTAAATATGCTTCCACTATTTGTTTCAATGTACAGCTATTTTAAAACTTTTTTCACAATGTCCCAGGGAAACAAAGTTTATTGAATTTGCTATTTACTTTTGGGTGAGCATTTTATATTGATAACCCCTAGCTTTGCTCTTCCCTACAAGTGGAAGCAATATTTGGAACCATTTCACGTAGCAAAGATCTATATTCAGTCGCCACCCCCCACCCCTCCCCACCCCCCACCCCCCCCACCCCCCACCCCCCACCCCCCCACCCCCCACCCCCCACCCAAGTCTTCTCTGAAAACAAGACACTTTCATACTGCTGATGACCATTACCTTGGACTTCTGGTATCCATTGTGTAAATAATTTTTCCAACTTTTCCAATGATTATATTTCCTTTTAACAGGCTATCAACAAATGTGGGAGAACCAAAATTCAGATGTTGATAGCCTTGGAAAATCTCCTGGTTGATATCCCAAGGAGAAATACATGAGCGGCATTCCTCTCCATAGCCAATCCTTTATGTTTTTTACATAGACTTTGTGGGATTTTACCTTTAGGAAGTGTCCCGTTTCACACAGGAATGACCAAAACTGCAAATCTCCATTTCTGCCAATGAGTTTATATAGCACACTGGCAGGGCGTCAACACACACCATCACTACGTCATATTCATTAGCCCCTCGGTCATGGAATGCCTGCAGTTCAGTTTAGACTGAAGATGTTCTGGGAAAATGACTAGGGGTCTAGGAGGTCAAATGTCAGAACAAGAATGGCACCCTCATTCCCGTTCTGAGCTTTTTACACAGCTTATGTTCTGGGAACATGGGAATAATTTCCTTGAACACAGCGGCTGCGTAAAAAACATAGTTGTTTCATGTCTTAATACATGTGAAATTATCAACGCTGCTGCAGTCATTATCTTAGCAATGTTGCTTCCAGTGTGGACCTGAAAGGAGCAGGTATGCATTTCTCAGCATTCCTCTATGGGGTCCTACTGCCTGGCCATCCTGCTCGGCAGCTCCGTTTAGGGTTAAGCTGCCTGTAGAATGGGAATGATGGTATTTTTATTGCATCAGTGCCCAAGATGGCAGTGGTCATGCTCAGACAACAAAGGTTGCAGGCTCCAAGTGAGCAATGGACCGGTGCAGGGTACCAAAGCAGGACAACAACCCCTGTTGAGAAAGAAAAGCCTGGGAGAGGACCCTATGGGGTAGGAGATCACAGCAGTGGACCAGCCCATGGATCAGTGGCCAAAGACTCACACCAGGCTATGGGCTGCTGGCGATCGACTTCTGGGAACCAGGTATCCAGACCAAGATTCATGAGGCTGCCGATGGCAAGCAAGGCTCTTGAAGGGCCTCTAAGGCTGACAAGGAGCTAAGGGTGACTTGGATGCCTCAAGCTCAGATTCATTGCTGGAACAGACAGGAAGCTGTGCAGCTAAAATATTGTAGAAATACAGGAGTTATGGCTTCAAAGGAGGTGTGGGATCCATGGACAATTGATATATCCTTTGCTTCTCTTTCTCATCTTGAAAATGGTGCTGGACATGTGGGTCCCTCTTTGTGTACCTTTATAGAGCAAACAATGGAAAAAACATTTGGTGTTTTTTGTGTACCTGACAATAAAGGAAACTGGAACCTGAAACTGAATCTATTGTTACACACGTTTAATATTGTGTCTGCATTTGGCATTGATAGAAAAAACATGAATGCACGAAAGAAGGAGCAGCAGAAGACCACCTTGATTTGCACGCCCGGCCCTTAATTCAATGTGATCATTTCTGATCTTCCTAAATGTCTTTTCAGACCCTCTTCCACATAATTCTCAACCCCTTAATCTTTTAAAAATATATTTAGCTCCCCTTTAAACATGTTCATGATGTTGATACTATAGAGATTCCCTAAGCTTCACTGTCCTCTATGAGAAGAAAGTCCTATACTTTTCCGTTTTAAACAATTGCCCCCTTATCTTGTATCTATGTCCTCTTTTCCAAGATTCTCCCACTAGTGGAAATATCTCAACATCTACCTTGTCATGACCTCTTAGGATCTAATATGTTTCAATGTTCTCCTTGACTCCAAAGAAAATTAATCAAACTTTTTTAGCTGTATGTGGAAAGACAACCCAATCCCAGGAATTAATCCAGTGAATCTCTCCTGGTATATTCTTTCTTAAATAATGGGATTGAAACTCAATTTACTCCATTTATAGCCTCCGTATAATTATAAAGGCATATCTCTATTTCTAAATTCAAACCCCCAATCAATAAAAGACAATGTGTTATGTGCCTTCTTAATTAGATGCTTCACCTGCATGTTATTTTTCTGTGTTTCATGTACTAGAACAGATAGATTTCTCTGTACTCTCCAATATGTAGTTTTTGTCCATCTACTAACTCTATAACATGCCTGTGTGACTAGGCACAATTCAAATGGCATCTACAAATTTGCCAATGGCACAATAGTCACCCAGAAGAATCATAGACAGCAAAGAGGAAGTGTACAGGAGGATGATAGATTGAGTGGTGTCACGAAAACAACCATGTACTCAAAGTTAGTAAAACTAAGGAGCTAATTGTGGACTTCAGGAGGGGGAAAATCAGGAAACCATGAACCAGAGAGGTCATTCATGGAAAGGCCAAAGAACTTCAAATTTCTGGGTGTCAACATCTCTGAAGATCTGTCATGGGGCCTCCCTGTCGACACAGTCATGAAGACGGGTCGACAGTGGCTATACTTTGTGAGGAGTTTGAGGAGATTTGGAATGTCAGCAAAGGCTCTTGTAAATTTCTACAGGTGTAGCATGGAGAGCATTCTGACTGGTTGCCTCAATGTCTGATGTGGAGGTGCCAACGTCCAGGACAGGAAGAGGCCACAGAGAGTTGTGAACTTGGCCAGCATCATCTTAGGCATCAATCTTCACTCCATTGAGGGCATCTATAAGAGGCGGTGTCTTAAGAAAGCAGCCTCTATCCTCAAGGGCTTTCACGCTGCTGCCAGGAGCCTAAAGATGAACACCCAGGGGTACAAAACAGCTACTTCCTCTCTGCCATCAGATTTCTGAATAGACTATTTTTGCACTAATTTATTTATTTTAAAAAATATAATTTATAGAAATATTTGCACCTGTATTCTGCCACAAGTATTCTGCCACAAAATAATAAATTTTGTGACATGTTCATGGCAATAAATTCTGATTCTGAATCTGCCTTTTGATTTCTCCTACCGACATGCATGACTTCTCTTTCCTGCATTAAATTCTGTTTGCTTAGTCTTTGCTCTGTATGATGTTACAGAGACCAAGTATCCTCAAAAATGTTTAGTTAAGAAGTGGATTAAAATAATTTATGCGAGTTTTACTATGCCATGCATGAAATAAGAATGAGGATATTCAACCCATTGTAGACCTTTACCTTTTACCCTTGCCTGAAAAAGATTTCCTTTTGCCTTAGTACTTTCAATGTCCTTCTCAGCAACCAAAACAACTCTACATGGCACCATGGGTTTGGACATTTGGTGTATGTACTTGACTGAGGAGCCAATGGTGGGAAAATTATGACTGAACACCTCTAAGGGAGAATCCTACCAAATCATAGCAGTTTTGTGCATATATAATTTTCTCCTCAGTTCTTCTGTTGTCCTTTAGAAAATTATAATAAATCAGTGTTTGCTCACCACCTTACTGGACACTGGCAACTGTTTCTTGATATTTACTCTACCAAAATTCCGCTTGAATTTGAATGCTTTCAATAAAACTTTCTTTAATGTTTTCTATGAAAGGAAAACACCCACAATCCTTCTGTTTCTCGAGATTACTGGAAAGAGTTAAGCTAACCAACTTCAACAGGAGAAGCGGTAGAAGTCATGAAACTAGTCTCTGAGTTAGAGGGTGGTGTCAACACCACAGTTCCAGCCACTCATCAAGCCCTGTTCTAAAATATACAGGTACAAATGTCAAGTGAGAACAAGATTGATTCCTTCTACAAGATAAATTCTTGGTACCCTTGTCACTAGTAATTAGTTGAGGTATCAAATGGCAGTCAACATGGACCTGCACATGTTTTGAAAATGAAGTTAGTTGAGTACAAGTGAGAAAGAGGATTAGGAAGACATTGAAAAGTTGTAATAGAATAGGCAAAATGAGATATCTATATGGAGTATAAATACCAACGCTGCTTTGGGCAATGCTGAATATTCTCTGTATTCCATGATCTATACCAGAGACATGTTCTTGTGCATTAATTTATTAATTAACTGTAGTCATATATCTCTTGGTTTTCTTGCTTGTGGAGAACTTGGTGCTTTTATTTTGGACTTTGTGGACTTTGGCTGTAACAGAAGCTGGTGTCAGCTGTGGCACAGTAGGTTATGTTCTTGCTTTCTGAGTTAGAAGGCTTGGTCATTGTTTCACTCCAGAGACTAGAGCACAAAATTCAGGGTGACGTGCTAATGTGATATTGAGAACAATGCCTTGGACTGGCCAAAATTCCATGAGCCACTTTCAAAAAAAGCATCTTAGAATATCTCTATATCTTGAGAGAGAGAGAGAAAGAGAGAGTGTGTGTGTGTGTGTGTGTGTGTGTGTGTGTGTGTGTGTGTGTGTGTGTGTGTGTGTGTGTGTGTGTGTGTGTGTGTGTGTGTGTGTGTGTGTGTGTGTGTGTGTCGAGGGAGGAAGGGGGGAGGGGGGTTGGTTCTGCAAGATCTCAGGTGGGGGGGCACAGAGCTGTGGTTGGGAGTTAGTGAGAAATGTCAACTGAAGGGACTTTTCCTGAAATAATTGATGAACCATATTTTAAATCATTCTTCATTTCAGTTGCAATCTTCATTCAAAGGTATAGTCATAATTAGAGAATATTGTTCACACATCAAGAAAAGGGAGAAATGAAAAATATGTGTGTGTGTGTGTGTGTGTGTGTGTGCACCCCTCTCTGGAATGTATGTAGTAATTTTGACCAATCAAAGATGGAATTTCTCCAAACCATCCATTCTTAACCAACTTCCCTTCTCCCTCCATGTGGAAACTAAAAGTTAATGATTTACTGATTTACTTTGAATTTTTTTTGTGTGGGTGCACTAATTAACACAGTTCTGTGTATGACAATTCCAAAGATTTAACCGTAACTGGTAAAATATATTTGATAATATTTGATTGTAACAAAGGCTGAATTAGCAGTGAAGGAGTTAAGAAAAATTGCTTGCACCTGTTTCAAATTTTCTCACATAGTCCAGTGCCCGGGAGGGCAGTGAATGTGGGGGAGGGGAGCGGATGGAAGGAGAATGCGTTATATTATGGAATGCAAACAAGGGAGGGAGAACGGGATCCTATCGATGGGATGAGACGACATAAAAACTACAGCATGGGTTAAAATAAAAGATAACTGGGGCATTTATTTGTCATATATGCTAGCCTATTTAGGGACCTTTCTTCCTTAAATACTGAACAATTAAAGATAATTTCACAAAATATCAGGAGGAAAGCAGCAAACTGTCTCTCTCCTTGTGCAAAAGAGAGGCAGACAGACAGAAGTACAATAAAAATGCACCAGTTTTAAGGTCAAGACTGAGCCCTCAGGGTCTTTTCTAGTTCACAGACAATCCCCCAGTCAGCAGGGCAGTCTCATAATAAAAAACGTGACCTCTGAGGCAGTAGAGAGCACATACTTCAACCATGCACCACTAGCTCTCTCTGAAGAGAAAATAAATTCCCTTCTCCTACATTATTAAAACAACACCAGCTCAACTGATAATATGCATTATCTATCTACATTTAAATCAATGTGTTTTTTCCACCTGTGTTTCTTTATTTCCATCTATTTCTTTATATCCATATCCTTCTTATATGGATGTGTGTGTGTGTGTGTGTGTGTGTGTGTGTGTGTGTGTGTGTGTGTGTGTGTGTGTGTGTGTGTGTGTGTGTGTGTGTGTGTGTGTGTGTGTGTGTGTGTGTGTGTGTGTACTTTTGCATGTATCCGTCTTTCTGTCTATTATCGATCTATCTCAATGAATGGGCTGCACCCATCAGAGACTGCACTGCGGAATTTGAAACATTGCTTCCTGCTTTCACCAGCCTCCGAAGTAAAGAACTGCTGCAGATTTTCTCACACAATAACTGTTTCTTTCTTCAACAGCCTTTACAACTGATATTTTATATTTAAACCATCTATCTTTCCTTTTGCAGAATTACTCACCCAGCCTTGGTGAAACAATTTAAGACCTAATCAGTGCTTCTTTCTCAATTCACAAGGGACTATTTATAATTAATTTTGTAAAATCATAAACCATGTCAGTGGAGAATGTTACACATTTTTAAAATTTATCTTTCAGGATGTGGGCACCACTGGCAGTGCCAGTATTTATTGCCCAAGCCTAATTACCCTTGAGAAAGTGATGGTAAACTCTCCCAGTCCAACTGGTAAAGACAATAGCACAACATTGCTGGGCCATTGATGCTATGTAGTTTACAATAAATAAACTGCTTTCTCATTACTGAGGTTGGGAGTGCACACAAATAGCAAAGTATCAAACAATTTTTGGACTCTGGTCTTCAAGCCTGATGTGGGCACACCTGATGTTAGAAGCTGCACTGCAATGTCAGAGTACAGAATTGCAAGCCTGGCATTGGAAGATTGCAAGATTGTACATGCACCAATTGGAGTCTGTGTCCCTTGAGTGAAAGAGCACACAATGGTGAACACACTGAAAATGTTTCCAGCTCTGGGCTTCTAGGTATCCTTGCTGGGTGTACATGTGACTCCCAGTCCTATATTAAAATGGTTCACTCTCAAATTTTTCTGAAGAGGCAAATTGATAAATTGATAGTGCCTTCAATCCAAGAATTAATTTAAGAAAATGCTGAAAAATCCTAACTAGTTAGTTACTGCTTTGGTAAGCTTGGTAAGGTTATTTTTTGGCTTAAGTCATGTAGTCTGGTCTGGGGAAAATGTCCTAGTCAACTACTATTCACAGTTAATGTTGAAACTGAAATATTTAACGCTGAAACAATTCATTAATTAACATGGCATCTCATTAGCCCATGAAGCTTTGCAGCTGCATTGATCTGGCCCTCTATTGATCCACAAGAGTATCAGTCAAGCTATACCAAGAGTGCATACTACATCACAGCCTTGCAACCTCCAGACTCGAATACTCCATGTTCCCCAGGGCAACCTGTCATTCCCTACCCTCATAAATCCACTGTGCTGCTGCCAATATATAACTTGTATTTACTCATCTCTGTGATCATTGACCTCGGTTTTCATCTAAGCAGCTGCTTGTTTTAAAAATTAGCATCCATGTATAGATATCTCTTAATTTTGAAAAATGGTAGGAAACTTGATTGAAACATATCAGACACTCAGGTTCTTAACAGAGAGAATGTTCCCTCTTGTGCAATAATGTGGAACTAAGGAGGGAATGTTTAAAAATAAGGGATCATCCATTTAATGCAGAAATTAGGTGACCTTTTCTGCTCTCGGAACTCCCACAGGCAGTTGAGGTAGCATCTTTGAATATTTTAAGGCAGAGGATAGATTCTTGATAAGAAAGCGGGTATAAGGTTACTGTGGGTAGATGGGAATGCAGAGTTGAGGTTACATTCAGATCAGAAGTGATCTTATTGTAGCAGAACAGGCTCATGAAGTTGAGTGACCTACCTACTGTTCCTTTTTCCAAAGGTGTGCATGTTTATATGTTGTGGATATCACTCCCTAGCACTTCCCCTTCAATTTCTCCAATTTGTTTCAACCCTACTACCCTCCGAGATTTACACATCACCAATTATAGCCTTTTGCTCATCCTTTGTTTTAATCCCTGCCAAAGCTCTCTCTCAACCTTTTTTTATTTATTTACTTCTCATTTAAAAGTACTACTGCACTTTGAACAAGATTTTACTCACCTGTCTCAGGCCATACTTTTATGTAAGAAAAATAGAGGGTTATGGGTGTGAGGTAGATTGCTGTGGAGTCTTCTTTATCTTTGGCTTGGCTTCGCGGACGAAGATTTATGGAGGGGTAATGTCCACGTCAGCAGCAGGCTCGTTTGTGGCTGACAAGTCCGATGCGGGACAGGCAGACACGGTTGCAGCGGTTGCAGGGGAAAATTGGTGGGTTGGGGTTGGGTGTTGGGTTTTTCCTCCTTTGTCTTTTGTCAGTGAGGTGGGCTCACTGCTGTGGAGTAGGTTTTCATAAACCAACACAACATTGTGGAGTGAAGGGGCTGTACTGTTCTGTAATGTTCTCTCTTCTATTCTTAAACTGTGAAGTGACATAGGTCAGTGTGCAATGTTAAGAGAGTGAAAGTTGTTCCTGCTTTACATGAACACTTGAATCTGCCTAAGCAAAATAGCAATCTGTTTAGTATGGTTAGCCAGTGGAGTAAACTGCCTCTCAATATCCAATCAAAAGTGCAATGCAATGTTCTTTTAAACATTATTCAACATTATTTATGCATCAGATAGTTTAAAACTCATATAGAGTTAAATATTTTATGTATATTATCCATACCACCATAAATTTCTAGTCCATTAAAGATCGTACTTTGTTCAAAACCTTCAGGAAGATTTTTATCGATTAACAGATCAATATTCACTAAGAAACTGGAGATTGAATATTGATTTTTTTTCCACAATGACAATGAACCCCGACATGCTATAGATGAACATGGTACATGTCTGGGCTTTCCAATTAGGCCATTTAGTCTTTGGAACGATTGAATTCGGGATATTAGCTCAGGTGCACTCGTTGCACCTTCCACCTGCATTTAATTTACTTCAGAATAAGTTCCTTTATGAGAGAAGTTCAGCTAGGGGTCATCAGGTTAATTATGAGCAGCCATCTTTGGGAGATGATTGAAACAACCACAGGATGGCTTTGGATGCCTCTGTTGCTTTTGACAGCCCTTCAAATTTGCCTCATTCTTCTGAATCTCAGATTTGCCAATACTAAAATGCCATTCTTGCAAACTTGTACAACCCAAAGACCATTCTGCCCATCATGCCTGTCCCAGCTCTTTATTCTGTTGTCTTGCACTCTCCTCATTGTTCTATTTGTGCCTTTGCTTCAAGCATTCATTCTGAATTGTTAAGATAATAAGAAAGTAAATCCCAAAAATATGTGGGCTGATAGGTTGGTTGACCAATATTAAGTTGTTCCTGGTGTACAGAGAATGGACGGAAGGGAGGAGGGGAAGTTGATAGGAATGAGGGACTGATAAAATAGATTAAGGTAGGATTAGTTTTAAAATGGGTGTTTGATGGGTGGCATGGATTCAGTGGTGGAAGGACCTGTTTTCACACTGCATCTCTCTACAATATTACAGCTTCATGATAGGTCTAGCCATGTTCATTAATAACACACTGATGGCAACTCCAGGATTTGGTCATGGGAATCCTGAACTTAGTTTATGCAGCCTTCATCATTGGAATCAAGAGAGATGACAAGAATTAAATCAATTTACAAATCATGCGACCTATGAGGTCAATATTCCTTCCTAGGTCCTTGAAGTGAAAATTAAAGTTACTGCTTTGGAAATTACCTGGTCTGAAAAGTTTGATTTGATGTTGTCGATTTTAATTCCTTCAAAGGTATATTGAAAAATACAGGGGATTTAATTATAGTTTGTAAAAATATTACAATTAGGTGGCACAGTTAGTGCAACGCTGTTACAGTGCTAGCAACTGGGACTGTAAGGAGTTTTTACATTCTTCCCAGTCTGTGTGGGCTTCCTCTGGGTACTCCGGGTTCATCCTACCATTCAAAGCATGAAGGGGTTGTAGGTCAGTTGGGTGTAATAGGCCAGCATGGGCTCATGGGTTGGACTAAGTTTAAATTTAAAATTACTTTAGATATTTTATTTTTGGTGCCTAATTATTCAAAGGAAAAAGCTCACTCTTATGAAGATTTAACTTATAGCCTGAAAATTGACTGAAATGAGAAATTAAAAAAAGCATAGAAGGCAATGAAGGCTGAAGATTAGAAATATAAAACAATAATTCATCAGCATAAAGAGAAACTTTGTGAGCTGTGCCCTTCTTCAAAATTCCAGTTATATTAGATTCTCAGAAAGCAATAGCAAAGGGTTGTAAAGCCAGGACAAAAAGCAATGGACTTAAAGGGCATCCTTGACTGCTTCCACATTGAAATCTAAATGGTTTATAAATCTGAAAATTAGTAAGAACACAGGCGGAAGGGAATAAATATAGTAACTTAACCTATCGAATAAAGCCAGCCCCAAAATTAAATTTTTCTAAAGTCTTGAATAGTTAATTCCATTCTACCTAATCAAAAGCCTTCTCTGCATCCAGAGATATCACACATTCCGAAATCTCCTTAGAAGGAGAGTACCTGTATATTCTTCTTCTTTTCTTGGCTTGGCTTCGCGGATGAAGATTTACGGAGGGGGTAAATGTCCACATCAGCTGCAGGCTCGTTTGTGGCTGACAAGTCCGATGCGGGACAGGCAGACACGGTTGCAGCGGTTGCAGGGGAAAATTGGTTGGTTGGGGTTGGGTGTTGGGTTTTTCCTCCTTTGCCTTTTGTCAGTGAGGTGGGCTCTTCGGTCTTCTTCAAAGGAGGTTGCTGCCCACCAAACTGTGAGGCGCCAAGATGCACGGTTTGAGGCGATATCAGCCCACTGGCGGTGGTCAATAAATGTCATATATTGAAATTGGAGTACCAATTTTTAATAAATCTAGTTTGATCATCAGATATAACAAGTAGTAAAATATTTACTAGTCTGTGAGCCAAAACTTTAGATTTAATTTTAGTGTCAATACTGAGTAAAGAAATTGGCCTGTATGAAGAGCATTCAGCTGGATTTTTGTTCTTTTTAAGAATTGGTGAAATAGAAGCCTCATAAGAAGATTGTGGCAACTTTTCAAATTAAAAGGAATTAGAAAAAAAAAACCAGAACATAAATAAGGTGTAAGTAATGAGGAAAAAGCCTTATAAAATTTTACAGGAAATCCATCAGGGCCTAGTGACTTCCCAGAGCGTAGTGAATGAACAGCCTTAACATTTCTTCATGAGAAATAGGTTGATCAAATTGGGTTTGATTAGCATCAGATATACAGAATATTCAACTTACCTAAAAAATATTATTCATTACAATATTATCCATAGGAGAATCAGAACTGTACAGTTCAGAATAAAATTCTTTAAAAGTTATCATTTATTTCTAAATGATCAATTGTCATATCATCAATAACTTAACAAACTTTTTTAATTTGATGTTTGGTTGCTAAGGCTTTTAATTGATTAGCCAATAGTTTACTGGCTTTATCTCCATGGATATAAAATTTACTTTTTGCTTTTAAAAGTTGGGTTTCAATCAGATATGCTAAAAGGAAGTCATATTTGGTTTTAATTTCAATACCCTGCTTACAGAGCAGGATCTGGAGCTAGAGCACAGCTTTGATCTAATTTTTTCAGCTGGTTAGCTAAGTCAGTTTTCTCTTAATTAGCCTTTTTCCTAATGCTTGGAGTATAAGAAATTATTTATCCCCTAAAGCCTTGTGTCCCATAAAATAAGAGTAGACTCTTCCACACTTTTTTTTTTCAAAAAAGCGAGTAATTTGTTCCTCCAAAAATGTTTTAAAATCCTTATCAGATAGCAAAGCTGAACTAAAACACTAATATCTATTTATTTGAAGAAGACCAGGAAAATATAAAGATAGTATCACAGGAGCATAATCAGAAATAACTATGGGAGTGCGTGAGATTTTTCCTTTGAATAATTTAGCACCGATAAATACTAACCTTCCTTTTAAAATTGTAAGAAATCAATTTACCTATTTAGTTGTAACAATTACTAAAATCCACAAAAACTTATTTAGAGAAAAATTTCTCACCTTAATCAAACACATGGAAGGGGCTTGATCAAATTGGTCGCCCCTTTCTTTATATTTGGCAGGTCGAATCAATTCTATTAAAATGAATATATTACCTAAATTTTTATATCTTTTTCAGGCTTTGCCTGTTTTTATTCCAGTCTTTTTTTGATTCACTTGACTCAATCTTATCTTGTTATATATGGAAGAATAAACATCTTTGCCTAACTAAAGTCCATTTACAAAAACTTATAATGAATGGAGGTTTGGCTTTACCAGACTTAAGGTTTTATTATTGGGAGGTCAATATATGAAACCTTACATTTTGGTGATATTATAATAACCATGAAAATTTTCTAATATGCTGGGCCAAGCCCTGGAAAAAAATTATAGGTAAAGAATTCCCACAGGACCCAGAGCTGTTCCTGCTGGGAAACATAAAGGACATAAAACTTGCAATGAATCTATCCAAATTTCAAATCCAATTCGTAATGATCACATTGGCAGTGGCCAGGAATTGCATAGCAGTTACCTGGAAGTCCGACTCCAGTCTGAGCATAATGCACTGGAACTCAGAAGTGCAAAGCGGTGTTTCCCTGGAGAAAATTACTTACAACTTAAGTAAAAAGTACAACACTTTCTTGAAAATTTGGCACCATACCTAAATTCCATAGGAGCACAATTAATGTGAATTATCGTGCCTCCGTGCCCTACTTTCCCCATCTACCCCTCAATTGTCAGAGGAGGGGAGTGGTGTTGGGGGGGGGGGCCTATCTCATCCCAACCAGAAATGGTAAAAAAAGGAAAACAGCCTGAGCACTGGTCACTGTGACGTGACAAATCCATAACCCCCGATATATGTTTCATACCTTTGTTGTGAAAGTCCTGAATGTTGCATGTAACTCTGGTTGGTCAAGTGTTAAGTGTTAAATGAGGAGGGTTTAAAGGTGGGGGGGTGGACTAATTTGGCAGGGGTATGTGAACCAGAGTGATAGGGAAAAGGGTAGGGAAGATAAAGTAATGGCCAGGAAAAGTAAAATAGGAAAAGTAATGTTGGGAGGAGAAAGTAAAAAATCAGATGGTGCAGTGAGTTTTCAGGTCAATGTTAGTGTTAAGAAAATTACAAAGAAAAATAGTGGGCAGTAAAATCAAAAGTAAAGGTTACAGAAGTCACTAGATATTAAAAGGACAAAGAGCATAAGGGCACTTTATCTGAATGCCCGCAGTATTAGAAATAAGGTTAGTGAACTTGAGGCACAAATCGGTACCCATGCCTATGATTTGGTAGCCATCACGGAAACATGGCTACAAGGTGACCCTAAATGGGAATTAAACTTTCAAGGGTATCAGGTGGTGCAAAGAGATAGACAGGATGGTAAGGGAGGTGGAGTTGCACTCTTAATCAAAAATGAGCTCCAGGCAGTAGTGAGGGATGATATAAGATCTAAAGAGCATAATGTTGAGTCCATTTGGGTAGAGATAAAGAATAACAAAGGGAAAAAATTATTGGTGGGTGTTATCTATCGTCCACCAAATAACAATAGTTTAGTGGCACAGGAAATAATTAGAAAGATAAGTGAGGCATGTAATAATGATACGGCAGTAGTCATGGGGGACTTTAACTTCCACATAGATTGGGAAAATCAAGTTGGTCGTGGGAGTCTAGAAGAGGACTTCATAGAATGCATCTGCGTTAGCTTTCTTGAGCAGCATGTTAAGGAACCCACAAGAGACAATGCTCTCCTGCATCTAGTGTTGTGCAATGAGATAGGTAGAGTAAATGATGTCATAGTCAGAGACCATCTGGGAAATAGCGATCATAGTATGATTGAATTTCTCATTCAGATGGAAGGGGAAATAGTTAGATCTAAAACTAATATATTATGCTTAAACAGAGGTGACTACCATAGGATGAGGGAGGGATTGGGCAGAGTGGACTGGGAGCACAGGCTAATTGATGAAACAATTGAGGAACAGTGGAAGATTTTCAAATAAATATTTTGTAATGCTCAACAAAAATATATTCCGGTCAGGAAAAAGGGCAGCAAGAGAGGGAAAAATCAACCGTGGTTAACAAAGGAAATAAAGGAGAGTATAAAATTGAAGGCGCAGGTGTACAAAGCTGCAAAGAGCAGTGGGAAACTGGAAGATTGGGATAACTTTAAGAGACAACAAGGGGTTATAAAGCGGGTAATAAGAAATGGGAAAAAGGATTATGAAAGTAAATTGGCACAAAATATAAAAACAGAAAGCAAAATATTTTATAAATATATAAAACAGAAGAGGGTGGCCAGAGTTAACATAGGACCCTTGGAGGATGAGAAAGGAAAACTGGTAGCAAAAAATGAGGAAATGGCTGAGGCATTGAACAAATATTTTGTGTCAGTCTTCACGGTGGAAGACACGTCCAGCATGCCCAAGTGCGGAGTTAAGGATGTGAATGTTGGGGAGGGCCTTGATAAAAATAGTTGTTACAAAGGAAGTGGTGATGGAGAAACTAATGGGACTAGAGCCAGACAAATCACCTGGTCCTGATGATATGCATCCAAGGGTTCTGAAGGAAATGGCAGAAGTTATAGTTGATACATTGGTGGTCATATACCAAAATTCCTTGGATTCTGGGCAGGTCCCAGCAGACTGGAAGACAGCAAATGTCATGCCACTTTTTAAGAAGGGATGTAGGCAGAAGATTGGAAATTATCGGCCAATTAGCTTGACGTCTGTAGTTGGAAAAATGCTTGAAGCTGTCATTAAAGATGAAATAGTGAAACTTTTGGAACATAAGGGTTCAATCAGGCAGACACAGCATGGTTTTAGTAAGGGAAGATCTTGTTTGACAAACTTGTTAGGATTCTTTGAGGATATAATGGGTGCAGTGGATAGAGGGGAACAGGTTGATGTTGTATATTTGGATTTCCAGAAAGCGTTTGATAAGGTGCCGCACAAGAGACTTATCAGTAAGTTACAGGAAAGTGGAGTCCGGGGAAGTATATTATCCTGGATTGAAAATTGGTTGTTTGACAGGAGGCAGAGAGTCAGGATAAATGGGAGTTTTTCAGGTTGGCAGAGAGTGATAAGTAGGGTGCTGCAGGGGTCAGTATTAGGCCCACAACTGTTCATCATTTACATTGATGATTTGGAGGAGGGGACAAAATGTGGTGTAGTCAAGTTTGCAGATGACACCAAATTGAGTGGAAGAACAAATTGTAATGAGGATGTGGAGAGTCTGCAGAGGGATATAGTTAAGCTGGATGAGTGGGCAAAGGTCTGGCAGATGGAGTACAATGTTAGTAAGTGTGAGGTTATCCACTTTGGCATTGTTAACAATGGCGTGAAGCAAGGCTGTGTTCTCGCACCAACCCTCTTTTCAATCTTCTTCAGCATGATGCTGAACCAAGCCATGAAAGACCCCAACAATGAAGACGCTGTTTACATCCGGTACCGCACGGATGGCAGTCTCTTCAATCTGAGGCGCCTGCAAGCTCACACCAAGACACAAGAGAAACTTGTACGTGAACTACTCTTTGCAGACGATGCCGCTTTAGTTGCCCATTCAGAGCCAGCTCTTCAGTGCTTGACGTCCTGCTTTGCGGAAACTGCCAAAATGTTTGGCTTGGAAGTCAGCCTGAAGAAAACGGAGGTCCTCCATCAGCCAGCTCCCCACCATGACTACTAGCCCTCCCACATCTCCATCGGGCACACAAAACTCAAAACGGTCAACCAGTTTACCTATCTCAGCTGTACCATTTCATCAGATGCAAGGATCGACAATGAGATAGACAACAGACTCGCCAAGGCAAATAGCGCCTTTGGAAGACTACACAAAAGAGTCTGGAAAAACAACCAACTGAAAAACCTCACAAAGATAAGCGTATACAGAGCCGTTGTCATACCCACACTCCTGTTCGGCTCCGAATCATGGGTCCTCTACCGGCACCACCTACGGCTCCTAGAACGCTTCCACCAGCGTTGTCTCCGCTCCATCCTCAACATCCATTGGAGCGCTTTCATCCCTAACGTCGAAGTACTTGAGATGGCAGAGGTCGACAGCATCGAGTCCACGCTGCTGAAGATCCAGCTGCGCTGGATGGGTCACGTCTCCAGAATGGAGGACCATCGCCTTCCCAAGATCGTGTTATATGGCGAGCTCTCCACTGGCCACCGTGACAGAGGTGCACCAAAGAAAAGGTACAAGGACTGCCTAAAGGAATCTCTTGGTGCCTGCCACATTGACCACCGCCAGTGGGCTGATATCGCCTCAAACCGTGCATCTTGGCGCCTCACAGTTTGGCGGGGAGCAACCTCCTTTGAAGAAGACCGCAGAGCCCACCACTGACAAAAGGCAAAGGAGGAAAAACCCAACACCCAACCCCAACCAACCAATTTTCCCCTGCAGCTGCTGCAACCATGTCTGCCTGTCCCGCATCGGACTTGTCAGCCACAAACGAGCCTGCAGCTGACGTGGACTTTTACCCCCTCCATAAATCTTCGTCCGCGAAGCCAAGCCTAAGAAAGATCCACTTTGGCAAGAAAAATAAAAGAGCTGAATATTATTTCAAGGGTGAAAAACTACAGCATGCTGTTGTGCAGAGGGACTTGGGAGT
Source organism: Narcine bancroftii (assembly GCF_036971445.1). NCBI lineage: Eukaryota > Metazoa > Chordata > Chondrichthyes > Torpediniformes > Narcinidae > Narcine > Narcine bancroftii. The sequence continues at coordinate 106,321,340 of NC_091476.1, read as the reverse complement.
GCTTGTGCATGAATCGCAAAAAGTTAGGTTGTAGGTGCAGCAGGTTATTAAGAAGGCAAATGGAATGTTGGCCTTCATCGCTAGAGGAATTGAATTCAGGAGTAGGGAGGTAATGTTGCAACTGTATAAGGTACTGGTGAGACCACACCTGGAGTACTGTGTCCAGTTCTGGTCTCCATATTTGAGGAAGGATATACTGGCTTTGGAGACGGTCCAGAGGAGGGTTACTAGGTTGATCCCTGGGATGAAAGGGTTGACTTATGATGAAAGATTAAATCATTTAGGATTCTATTCGCTCGAGTTCAGAAGAATGAGAGGAGATCTTATAGAAACATATAGGATTATGAAGGGTATGAATAGGATAGATGTAGGAAGGTTTTTTGAGCTGGCCGGGGAAACTAAAATGAGAGGACACAGTCTCAAGATTCGGGGGAGTACATTTAGGACAGAGATGAGGAAAAATAGTTTTTCCCAGAAAGTAGTGAATGTTTGGAATTCTCTAACCAGGGAAGTGGTTGAGGCTGCTTCATTAAACATACTTAAAATTCAGTTAGATAAATTTTTACATGATAGAGGAATTAGGGGATATGGGGAGAAGGCAGGTAAGTGGAGTTAGGTCATAAATTAGATCAGCCATGATCGTATTGAATGGCGGAGCAGGTTCGATGGGCCATTTTTGGCCAACTCCTGTTCCTACTTCCTATGTTCCTATGTTCCTATGAGATGGGTGGGGGGGGGGGGGTGAGGGAAGGGGACAGAAAAAGCTTGAACTCTACAGAAAATCTTGCATAGAATTGATAATTGTGAATTGTAAACATTATTGATATTGTCAATGTTAACATTGATAATATTGATAACTGTTTGAGTTTAAGTTTGGAAAATCATAAGTAAAATATTCAAAAAAAAAGATTGTTCAATATAGATATCTCTGGAATCTAATTCTGTTACAAAATTTTCTCTCATTTCTCTTATTGGATCCTCACTTTCTATATCTCTGTTATATCTTCCTATATCTATAAAAACTAATAATCTGGGGGTTAAACATACAATTTAGAAAACATTTTGGTTTAATGAGATTTTCTCTCTCTAATTATTTCTTTGAACCTTCCATGATTGATATGACTTTTCAAGAATGGTATAGATTGGGCATTAAATGTTTTAAAGATTTATTTGCCACGGGAAATTTGCTTCTTTTAAACAACTTTCAGTTCAATATGGTGTACAAAATACTCACTTTTTTCATTCTTTACAGATTAGAGATTTTTTATGATCTCAATTACATACATTTCCTAAGAAAACTGATAAGAATGTAATTGATGTAATTTCTAATTTACAGCCTTTCTATAACAATTCAATACCTGACATTTAGGATATGTTTTTGGGAATAAGAGAGGAGAGGGATGTGAAATTTCAATGTAAATAAAAATATTGGAAAAGAAAGAAAAAGATATTTTATTTTCTACTTTAATTGTGCTTTTAGGTTCCAATCTTTAGTTAGAATCATCAAGAAGTGAATTAAAGTGTGCAGATTATTTCAGACTACGGAGCCCATGAGAAATCTGTCATCTGACTGGGTACACAGCCAATACGTTGACATCAGAATTGCTGGATGTCCATTCTAATCTGATGCACTAAAGCAGCAACACTCTAAAATGAGGTAAGAGTGTGGAATGATGTTCTATTTAATAAAATGTTAGCCAATATGTTCTTGACTCTAGTTGCAATTTTCTGCCTGTTCCCCATTATCCTTGAATCCTATGATCTAAAAATCGGTTTATCTCAGTGTACGGTGTGCTCAATGAGTGAAGAATTCAATGGGTAAAGAATTCTAAAGATTCACAACCTTGTGAGAGAATAAACTCTTCCTCAGCATACTTTGGAACAATGGCGCCCATTCTAGGTTCAGGGAGAAACATCTTTTCTTGCAATGTTCCCCACCTGCACAAATCTTAGATTTTTCAACGATCATGTCTCATTCTTCTAAACTCCAATAAATATAGGCACATTTGACTCAACGTTTCCTCATAAGGCTTAATCCCAGGAATCATCTTTGAAATGACTTCAGTGTTGTTATATTCTTCCCCAACTAAGGAGATCGAAATTGTGCAAAGTATTCCAGATTTGATCTCACCCAACTCTAGTTTAGTGAGGCTTTTTAAATTTACTCACAGCATGACAAATGCTGGCATTTATTTTCCATTTATAATTGGCACTGGACTAAGGAGGCAGTTAAGAGTCAACAACATTGGCTAGTCTGGAGTTTAATGCAAGCTAAACTAATGAAAGCAGATTTCTTCACTGAAGTTTATTAATAAACACAATGTTTTTACATCTGCCTGAAATGTTCATTGCTAATGTTAATGAGATTAGATTTTTCTTCAAGGACACAGTTTGTTAAATGACCTGACTAGCATTGGTTATAAGCAATTCAGACCTGTTATGGTTTCTCCTCTCTTACGTGTAAGGATAAAGTTAGCCATTAATATCCCACAAAAGAGGCAACCCTCTTACAGTATGTGAGCTTTGGCTGCATCAAGGGGAAATGTAAATGTTTTATTCAGCCTTAAACTTACAAATGTGGACAGCATTACACAGATGTCCCAAAATAATGTATTTTTATTGGAAGACTAGGAGTGCTGTGATCAAAACTCTCTCCATCATTATTCAAACAGGCATTACTCAAAGATATGACTTAGATACTGGTGGCACCCTGCTAAGAGCTAAGGAAGTTTGAAATGTGTGTTTGTCTATATGTGTTAATTCTCCAAGATGAATGTGAAGGACAGAACTTGATTATGAAAGGAGGAACTGAATCCTCACTTATTCACCATCCAGTCAATGAAGATATAATGTTAGGTGTGGCTCAGAGCACTGAAATAGAAAGGTGAGAAAGAAAAAACATTGAGGAACTCTTAATCTGAGGTATTGGGAAACAGTGGCAATCATGCACGAGCCCCCAAGAACTAATAACCAAGAAATTGAGTTTAATATTTGATAGGGGAGAGGGAAATATTGAACAGAACACTGTGGAGAATTTCTCTGCCCTCCAGAGCATAGGCATTACATGCATTTTCTTAGGGCAGCCCTGTGTGCACCTTTGTCCCAAGAATCCTTAGTGTTGGTGCTTAGTGTTCTGGCACCAGATGGAGAGAATGTTAAAAGCTGAGCCATAACTTACACTTGGAAGGACCTAGTTCTTGGACAAATAATTTCTAAAGTGACAAATTCTTAATTGTTTCATATGTAATTGTTATATGGTTTTTTGGCAACCAGCTGTCTTGGAGAGGAGAGTCTCAAATCAATTGCTTAACAAGAATCAATTTGAATTATTAAATTAGAAATCAAAGATTCAATAGTGTGAATTTATGTTGCATCATTTTCACCCTAAATGTAACATGCTTTTTACTTCAGCAACAGGACCCAGAAAAATAGAATATGACCAAAAACTTGGTGTATGAAGTGGATTCTCAAGGGAGAGCACTTTAGAAGAGGGAATTCTAGAGTTTAAAGCCTTAAATTTTACATTTAAATTTAGACATACAGCATGGTAACAGGCTATTTTGGCCCACAAGTCAGGGCCATTCAGTTTACATCCCATTAACCTGCACCCCCGGTACGTTTTGAACAGTGGGAGGAAACTGGAGCCCCCAGAGAAAACCCACGCAGACATGGGGAAAATGAACAAACTCCTTACAGACAGCACGGGATTCGATTGCTGGTCTGGTCCCAATCGCTGGCGCTATAAATGCATTGCTCTAACTGCTGCGCCAACCAACTCATTTCTTAATATCCTCAATCAGGTTGACAAGGCGGTTAGCACAAAGCCTTTGCAGCACCAGTTATCGGGATCAGAACCAGGGTTCGACTCCCATGCTGTCTGTAAGGGGTTTGTACATTCTCATTGTGTCTGCGTGGGTTTTCTCTGGGGGCTCCAGCTTCCACCCACTATTCAAAAAAACATACTGGGGGTGTAGGTTAATGGGGTGTAGACTGAGAAGCATGAACCTGTGGTCTGAAATGGCCCGTTACCGTGATGTATGTCTAAATGTAAATAAATTTGAGGAGCACAGAGATCTTGGGGAGGTGGTAGGGTTGGATGTGGTTGCAGAGATAGAGAAGGTCAAAGCAGACATTTGAAGGAAAATATGGAGAATAATTTTTAAATTAAGCTGCAATATGGTATGTAGCAGATTTTTGGATGTTAATTTTATGCAGGGTGGAAGGTGGGAGGTTATGCACAAGTTATTGAAATTGTCAAGTCATGAGATAACAAAGGCATGGTTGGGAGTTTCAACATAAGTATAATGACTCACATCGACATCCTGATGAATCACAGGATATAGTAACAGAAGAAAAATTTATTTTTTGTGGGATTAATTGAATTGCTTCCATCCATGTCAAATAGTTTGCTGATAATAAATAAACTTAAAACCAAATCAAAGTGAACTTGGCATTCTTGGGTGATGTTAAAATGACTTGGCATGTTGATGGCCACAGTTTTGGAAGTGTGTTTTACAAATATGATAACAAGTCACCCTTGTGGATTTGAAGAGACAGGACTGTTAGAGCCTTTGTATAATTGTCCACCTATACTCTTCTTACATCTGCTAAAGAACATTGTATCTGAGGAGTATATGGCTGAGCCTGGTCATACCAGAGACCGCTTGGACCTTCCAACCACTGTCAATTGTTAATATTGTCTCGCCCTGCAATATTATCTGAAGGGAACATGTGACAGTGTATGTGGGTTGTCTGGATAAAAATCAAGAGTTTGATCTGTGGCAGTAATTATCAGTGAAGAAAGGTGTGTGATGTTGGGTCATGGACTTTGATGCATATACTTGCCTCAATGTTACAGGCCCACATGAGGGGCCTTCCTAGAGCTGACAAATTTGAATTCATACATATGCCTGGGGCGGCACTATAATTCAGCCTGAAGTTACATATCCAAGTACTCATTTTCTGAAAGAAAATTACTGGGGCCAGTGGGATATGGATTAGGGGAAGGAGGAGAGAAACAATAAAGGGTCCTTTTTTCAATTATTGCATTGGAGAGGTCTCTGGAAAGGACAAATATTTCATGAGGAAATTATTGAAATTCTATTAATATATCTTTATATTTCAATTTTTGAAATGGAAATTTTATTTTACAAAGAGCATTAAGACTGCAAACACTTTGGATAAAAATCCACATCAGCCATGGCACAATTTGCAGTATGTCTGCCTCTTGTTTCTCTGTTCATGACCCAACCAGAGACTGAACACAAAACATAAGCTGATGCTATGGTGTAGATCTGAGAGAGAGGTACAATGTCAGTGTCGCTGTCAATCAGAATAAGATGGCTCTGTTATCTCAGATTGGTGTTAAATATGCCATCATTGGGGGCGTGGCCATGTAAAGGACTCAGATATGCTTTCATCGAGCTCTCTTTGGAGACTATCAAAAAGACCATTAAAACCTTAAAATTAAGATTTTTTTTTCACCAAAAAATGGACAAAACAAATACTAAGAAACCAAGGCAGCTGAGAACAAAAATCGCGAAAGTTTCTACTCAGCCTGGAACATCGAGCAAAAACCTGAAAAAGAACAGCGTAAGAGTGGCCGGAGGTCCAGCAAACTCTGGCAGAGCTGGGGAGTCGGGACAAGAACTAAATATTATCCTGGAGAAAATGGAAATCTTAAGCAATCAATTTGCAGGCATTGAAACTGCAACGAGTGATGTGACTGGAAGGATGACTAAAATTAAAGAAATTTTTGAAGACTTAATGGAAAGAATAAACCAAGCAGAAGAAGACTTGGTAAAAACACAAGATAATCTAAAAGCTTTGGAAAAAGATGCAAAGAAATGGGAGTTGGACAGACAAGGTCTGCAAGACAAGATCGACTACATGAAGAATTTTAGCAGATGAAACAATGTTCAAATTATCAGACTGAAAGAAGGAATCGTGGGAAGAGATCTGGTAAACTTCTTTGAAACATGGATCTCGTGACTGTTGGGAGAAGACAAATTCAGAGAAAAATCACATTTTGAAAGGGATCTCCAGACCCTCGGTCTCAGGAGAGCCAGTGATCAGTGACTACAACCAGTCTTGGTAAGACTTTTACTGGGAACGGGAGACAATTGAGCAAATGAATACTCTAAGCAAAAAAATGGCCCATGTGAGATTGACCATGCAAAAGCGCTATTTTTTCTAGATTTTAGTCCTACTTTGATTAAGCAAAGGAAGGAGTCTGACGATGTAAAAAGAAAACTGCTTTCCAAAAACTTGAAATATTTGATGATATACCCCACGACTCTGAGCATCAAAGTAGCAGAAGGTAATCGACGATTTTTCAAGATTAAAAATGAATTGAAAGACTTTCTGCAAGGTTTATGAAAAGACTAAGGTTGCCAAAGAAGAAGACTGTAAAGAATGTTTACAATGGGACTAAGTAAAATTTGTATTTTTTTAAATGATCTTGTATTTATTGTTGAAAGGTAAATTTTATTGAAATGTTCATGAGTGAAAACTTTGGAAAAGTAGTAGCAAGGTGGAGCATCATATCTAAGGGGGAGAATGGCACCTGGAGAGGAGTATCTATAAAAGATGATGCTAAAGGGAGGAGTTCTTTTTCCTCAAAAGATTCCATGGGCAAAATTAAAGGCAGATATAGCCTTTCTACAAGAAACACATTTTACCAAATTGCCAATATAAAAAGAGAATGGGTGGGACAAGATATATCGTCTTCATTTAGCTCAAAAGCGAGAGGACTAGTGATTTTAATTAATAAAAATTTGTCATTAATAATAGAAGGGACACTGTATGATCAAGCCAGAAGATTTGTAATGGCACATTGTAAAATTTATGCAGAATCATGGACTTTTATGAATATTTATGCACCAAATTATGATGATGAAGACATTATGAAGGATATCTTTTTAAAAACAGTTGAGGGAAGACAAAATATACTGGTCAGAGGACATTTCCATTTATGTCTAGATCCAATATTGGATAGATCAGTTAGAACAGTGACAAGGGCAAAAGCTGCAAAAATGACTGTCATTTATGAAGGATTTAAATTTGATTGGTATAAGGAGGCAGCTTAACCCATGGAAAGAGACTATTCATTCTACTCAAGGGTACTTGACACACATACAAGGATTGATTTGTTTTTAATGTCTGCCCAGTTAAAAAGTAGAGTGGTAAAAACAGAATATTTGGTGAGACTTTCATCAGATCATTTGCCATTAACTATTACTAGCGTGATAATGGAAAAGCAAGAGAGTGTGTATCAATGGTGTCTCAATGCCACATTGTTGAAAAGGAAGGACTTTTGTGAGTTTATTAAGAGACAGAATTATTTTGTGAAACTAATTTTTCTTCTACTGATAATAGCTTTTTAATATGGGATATGCTTAACACTTATGTAAGAGGACAAATTATTTCTTATACAAAAAATCTTAAGAGAGAATATGCTACAGAGTTGGATGGTTTGGAGAAAGACATAACAAAATTGGAAAAAGAATATCAGAGAACAGGGCTACAAGAAAAATACAGATTATTAGAGAATAAAAAACACATTATAAACATATAGAATGGAAAAAAAACTATATGAAAAACCAAACAAAAATATTATGAATTAGGAGAACAGGTGCATAAAGTTTTATCTTGCCAAATAAAGGCAGAGGAGTCATCTAGAATGATAAATGCAATTAAAACAGAGGTCGATATTATAACATATAATCAAAAAGAAATAAATAATGTTTTTAGACAATATTATATGAAACTATATAAATTAGAATTATGAGGTGATGAAAATGAAATAGATAAATTTTTAACAAATGTTGAACATCCAAAATTAGAAGATAAAGAACAAGTTGATTTAGATGCTCCTTTCACAAGATAAGAAATCGAGAAAGCTTTAGGTACTTTACAAGCTAACAACTCTCCAGGGGATGATGTATTTCCTCCTGAGATCTACAGACAATTTAAAGATTTATTGATGCCTCTTATGATGGATGTACTGGACCAGGCAGTGGAGACCCAGACCCTCCCAGAATCTTTCTCAACTGCTATAATTACAGTGGCACCAATGAAAAGTAGAGACCTATTACATATTTCATCATATAGGCCTATATCACTTCTGAATGCTGATTATAAAATAGTGGCAAAGGCACTAGTTAATGAATTGGGACAATATCTACCAAAATTATTACATACAGACCAGGAAGGATTTGTTAAAGGAAAACATTCTTCAAATAGTCTAGGTAGACTATTTAATATAATACATATGGCAAAATCAAAGTTGAATCCAAGTATAACTATCTCCCTAGATGCAGAAAAGGCATTTGACTGATTAGAATGGTCTTTCCTATTTAAAACAATGGAAAAATTTGGTATGGGCAGAAAATTTATAAATTGGATAAGAACTCTTTATTATAAGCTACAAGCCAAAATTATAACTAATAATCAGATGTCAGTGGTTTTTCCCTTGAGTAGATCGAGTAGACAGGAATGTCCCCAGTGCTTTTTATCCTAACTATCAAGCCACTGGCAGAGATTATAAGGAGAGATCCAGATATTAAGGGCTTCGAAGTTGGACAGGAAGAACATAAAATGAGGTTATGTACTGATGGTGTGCTATTATATATGCCTGACCCAGCTGAAACCTTGATAAAATTACAAACAATACTGGAAAAATAAGGAAGAATATCAGGCTATAAAATAAATATGGATAAGAGTGAGATAATTCCATTAAAGGAATTTGATTATTAAATATATTAAAAAAGTAGATTTAAATGGAAGATAGATGCAATCAAATATTTAGTAATAATGACAGATAACAATTTATAAAACTTACATAATTTAATTATATAAAATAGAGAAAGATTTACAGAAATGGATAGACATGCCAATTACTTTAGTGGGAAGAGTAAATTATATAGGCTGCTATGAAGTGACAAACCCATAAACCCCTGATATATGATTCATACCTTTGTTGTGAATGTTGTGTGTAACTGTAGTTAGTTAAATGAAGAGGATATGGGTGTGGGGGGGGGGGGGGGAGGAGACAGAAAGAGCTTGAACTCAATAGAAAATCTCATATAGAATTGATCATTATAAATTGTAATCTATATTAATATTCTCAACATTAACATTGATAATATTGATAACTGAGTTTAAGTTTGGAAAATCATAAATAAAATATTAATAAAAATAGTAAATTGAATTAAAATGAAGGTAATGCCAAGATTACAGTATCTTTTTCAATTGTTGCCTACAAATTATTAATTATTAATTACATAGGGAAATTCCTAGGGATAATAAAGTGCCGAGAATTTCATTGGAAAAGCTAACATGGGACTATAAACGAGGAGGACTTAGGCTTCCAGATTTTAAGAAATATTATTTATCAGCACAAGCAAAAATTTTTATTACTTTTCTTTGAAGAAAAAAGTCCCCCTCTTGGATCCGAATGGGATTGAATTCAATCAAAGAGGGGACTTCAAAGGGCTTTATTTACAAGTGGAATGTTGTTAATAATAAAAAAGACAGATAACCTTTATTAATACATATTAGAATATGGCAACAAATAAATGAGTGTATTAGAAAAAAAAGTAGGTATTTCACATCATTATGTAAAAATATGTTGCTGCATATGAATCTGGATAACAAAATATTGAGATCATGTGATGATAAAGGAATAAGATATATTGATAATTGTTATGTGGAGGGATCTCTTATTTTTTTGAACAATTAAGAAATAAATATGGAGTAGCTAATGAGACTTTCTTTTGTTTTCTCCAGCTACGATCATTCCTAAGAGAAAGATGGGGGCCTAATTTGGCCCCACTTGAAATTAATGAAACAGAATGAACGATTTGGGTGGGGAATACATCAAAATTTATAACCAAGATGTACTATGGTCTCCAGAATAAAATTGCGAAACCAGGTTTACAGATATTGAGAGAGAGAGATGAGTCAGATCTAGGTGTTGCAATAATGGAAAAATGTTGGTCTGATTGGTGTTTGGATAGCATGACATTAATTATAAATGAAAGACATGGATTAGTTTAATATAATTTCCTACACTAATTATACCTCGCACCACAGAAGTTGCATAAATCAAAATCTGAAATATCGGAGATGTGTTTTAGATGTGGGACAGAAATAGGAACATTGTACATGCTATCTGATCATGTGTGAAGGTAAGACCTTTTTGGCAGGATATTACTGAAATATTAACAAGAATAGCAGGGGTAACCTTCATGAGCGATCCGGAGCTTTATATTTTGGGCAACTTTATTGAAATAAGCAATAAATTAACTAAATTCCAAATTTCATTTGTTAAAATAGCCTGAGCAATGGATAAGAAATGTATTGCAATTACTTGGAAATCTAACTCCCCTCTTCATATAGCACGATGGACTGCTGAAATGAATAGTTGCTTACCTATGGAAAAAATTAATACAACTTACAGAACAAATATGACATAGTTATCAAGATGTGGCAGTCATATTTGGATCATATAGGGGCCCAATTATAATTATAACTACAGTAATAAAAAGAACAATAATAGATGCTGCAGGAGTATAAATGCAAGTCACTTCCTCATTGAGAATTTTTAATGTCAACATACATGTGAGCCCTGACAATATGTGGATTTATATTGTGAACAGGCTGGGTGGTGGTGGGGGGGGGGGGGGGGAGAAGTATTTTGTGTTTTTTTGTAAGAAAAACTTTTATATATATTTGACACTGCGGACTTCTGCCCTTCAAAACAATGACAGCATCTTTTTTTGGTGTATTTTATTTTTGTTTTTTTTATGCAAATTTATAGACTGCATCTTTTTTAAGTATTTTATTTATTTTTATTTTTATGCATATTTATAGAAAAAAGAAACAAAAATAGAATACTCCAAAACAATGCTGTCATTATTTCGAAGGGCAGAGGTCCTCAGTGTCCTCCTAATATTTACCTCTTTTCAACATTACTGAAATGAATTACTTGGTCAATATCACACTGATGTGTGCAGGAACTTGTTGATGGAACAATACCAGCCTTTTTATATAATAGTCTTAATTGAATTGGGAACAAACAACATTATGTGCAGATAGGTATATCTCTAAAAATAGTAATCCTGGCCCATAATGCTATAAAAGAAAAACAGTGGGAAGTCTTTTTAGAGTGATAAAATTGAAGAGGAGTTATGTGAAACTTCTTTTGAAACTTTGCTGAACCATGCTCAAAATGCCAATGCAGAGTATGGCCTCAATATAATCGAAAGAAAAAAGATGAACTGGAGCAACGAAGAAACATGAGGATCATAATGAAGCTGAGGGTAATGATTACCATGAACAAATTGTGACTCTTTTCTCTTCAAAAGGGAAGAATGAGATGTGACCTAGCAAAGAGTTTGATAAATTCTAATTTTCGGAAGCATTCAAAACATGGAATTCAAAAGAAGTTTCTTAATTTGGAGAGTGCGTGAATATAATTCTTCTCCCATTAGAAATGGTTGAGGCAGAGAATATAGATGCATTCAATAATAATCCAAGGAGCAATTGAGGGAGCAAAGAAAGAGGGTACTCTAATGTAGGAGGAGGCTTACATGAAGAATAAAATCTAGCTAAGCTGACTAGCCTTGCTCTATGCACATAGAGTGAACAATTGTAAGCATGGAAACAGGTCCTTTGGGCTATCGTATCTATGCTGTCCTATCATGCCTATCTACATTCATCCTGATTGCTTGCATTAATTCCATATCTCTTCTCCTTCAAGTACCTGTCCAGGTGCCTCTTAAACATTATTACTGGTCCTGCCTTCACATCTCCTCTGGCAGCTCATTCCAGATACCAATCACTCTTTGTGTGAAAAATATACCCCTCAGAAATCCTTTATACCTCCTTCCTCCTTGAACCTATTCCCAAAGTTTAAAACATCTGGTAAATAGACACAGGCTGACTACCCTGTCTAGGTATCTCATAATGTTACAAACTGCTTTGGTCATGTTTTGCCTTCATCAACTCCAGGGAAAGCAGACCCAGCCTATCCAATCTCTCGTGATAACTCCTTCATTTCCGGCAATGTCTTTGTGAATCTTTATTGCATCCTCTCTAGTTTAATCAAGTCCGTCCTATGGTCCAATGACCAGAACTGCACACATCATTTGAAGTGTGGTCCAACCAATGTTTTATATAAAAGTAATGTGATATCTGTACTCTTACATCTAATGCCTCAGCATTGAAGGCAAACATGTCCTACCCTTTCTTCACTATTTGAATTCCCATTTTCAGGGAACTATGCACTTCTACCCCAAGGTCTTTCCATTCAGCCACACTTCCTATGCTTAACCGACCTTGGTTTAACTTCTTAAAATTAATCTCTTCACATAATGTATGTTCAAGTTAAATTCCATCTGCATTCTTTTGCCCACTTTCCCTATTGATCTATTTCCTGTTGCAACCTTGGACAACCCTCCTCACTGTCCACTATATCACCAATTTTGGTGACAACTGGAAATTGTGCCGAGTTATTTCTCATCCAAATCATTAACATATATATGAGGATCCAACAAAAATCCCTGCAGCACATCATTGGTCATCGGCCTCCAATCTAAGAAACTCTTCATTGCCATCCTCTACCTCACTCTATCAAGTCAATTTTATATCTATTTGCTCACTCATCTGGATCCCATGTGTCTTAACCTTCTGGACCAAACTCCCATGTGGGACAATGACCAAAGTCTTCCAAAAATCCATGCACCAGGCCCCACCAGGCCCCTGGGTTTTAAGCACTTTTATGCATTTCAAGACCTCCACTTCCTCCTCCTCTGTAACACTGGTAATGCTCCAAGATATCACTATTCCCTTCCTTGAACTCACTAGCTTCCATGTTCTCCAAAATAAATACAGATGAGTTATAATATTCCATGGAATGCTATGAATTCCTGAATGGCACATCCTCATCCAGAGGACATGAATTAACTGGCAACAGGAGCTGGAAAGATAGGCTGTTCCATTAATATTTAAAACCAAGGCTTTATTCACCAAAAACTGCAATGTTTAAAAAAAAATCTTCAAACCAAGAACAAGTCTAGGCACACAATGCCTTGGGCTAGAAAAGATGTTTTAAGAAGTCCCCCATTATTAGATTCCTGTAAGAATACCTAAAAATTGAAAACTACAGCATAATGCTCATGCTTGTTATTATGATGAGTTTTATGTTTCCTAATTACATAGCTTCGATACAAAAGTTTAGAAATGCATTAGTGACAGTTTCTCGATCCTAACAGTAAATGTAAAAATTTCCCTGCAGGAAATCAAAGTCTACATTCTGATGCCTCAGAATCAAATATTGTTGGCTCCTCTTTGGTTCTGGCAAGAGTGGTGGAGTGCGGAGGAGTGGGTTTATCATATCATACACGGCAGGTATGAATCTAGACTAGGGCCCCCTGGGGCAAATAGCACATTTAAATAAAAGCCTTGTTTTCTTTTCACCTCATGTCAGTCGATAGAGAGAAGTATGGAAGAAACCAAAACATGACTGCTTCATAGGGAAGGGAGCCTATAAACTTTGAGCAGAGTGCTGGAGGGTGGGGTGGAGAGTGAGGCAAATCCAAAAAATGTTGAGAATGGTTGATCTAGACAACTCAACTGAAGTCATAAGGGGAGTTCTCAGGACAAACTGCAAATGCTCCCTCAACATTGTTGCGCCATTCTCCTCCATAAAACCAACAAGCCTAATAATTCCCATTGTGATTGCATCACACTTCTGCCCTCTCCAGGATCTAGATTTGCAGTGATTGGCTGTTGTGTGCAATCAAACGGAATGCAATTTCTTTGGTGTCCTAACCTAAGATCAATGAACCAGGCAATGCATTGTGGTGGAACTGATGTTCTTGCTGATGTCTGATCAGGAGTAGGAGCTTACATCTGTCATTCTCCTCGACGTGCATGATGCTGAATTCATGTGGGATCAGCAAATACAACCACAATTGGAGTGAACATCTGGAAGCTGCACAGAGTTGCAGAGCACAGAAACTAGCCTTTCATTCTCCTACAACCATGCTGATCTTCAGGCCCCTATCCATGTTAATTCCATTTTCCAGTACTCAGCCCAAATCCAAGCCTCCTATAATCCACATGATCATTTTAACACTTAAATGTGGTGATGGCATCTACCACTGCTGAACCCTCAGGCAACATTCCAGCTTTCAAACACCCTCTGCATCACTTGAGTGATTAAGCATTGTGGTCCTTATTTAATGTCTGCAGCCCGCACATTTAAAAATCCCTCGCTGCCACATTGCGCGCCTTACGCATCATCAATAATGTTCCATTCATTACCCTGTTGCTGCCGAAGACCTGCAGTTGTGTTTAGACTGTAAGTGCCCCATGAAAATCTCTCAGGGTTCAGGAGGTAAAATATTAGAATGATACTTTACCTCCAGGACCTTTTACACAGATTGTGTTCCGGAATTTTGGGAACAATTTTCTGGAACGCAGCCGTTGTGTAAAAAACATAATTGATTGAGTGTCGCACACTTTCAGCACACATAAAGCAGGAAATACCTGAAGCATGAACACCTGATTACCATGTAGGAATTACACCAGTCAATGGATACCAGGATTTCACACATAGCAATGAGATAAATAACCTGCTAATCTGTTTTTAATGATGTTGCTTGAGGGATAAATACCAACCAGGATGCTTGGAAGAATCCCTTCTCCTCAAGCCAAAGAATGTTTTATTTCCACTTGAGAAGGCTGACAGGATTTTGGTATCAACATAGTACTGGAAAGAATACCCCATCAGTACAGTATCCACTCAAGCCCTGGACGGCAGATTGAACATTGTCTCAGAGCCAACCTCATACTATTAGCAGTGTGAACTCTTCAGAGCATTAGGGTGCTTTCCATTAATGGAACACATTTAAAGAACCTTTCCATTTAAAAAAAAACTATGTTGAGAGAGTTTATCAGGAAGAGCTTTAAAAGTAGATTTGAACCTTTCATTCTACAAACTTGCCACCTTGTCTTCATGGAAAAGTAACTCGCTGTAACCGCAACTTGGTTTATGCTTTTCCTTGCTCTCACCGCCTCCATCCAATCATGTCTAGTTAATTTTCTATCCCTTTCTCCTTCATTTACTTATCTGGCTTTCAACAATGGGAGGGATTCAAATGTTCGATGTATTGGACCATTTTGATGTTTTTCCCTGTTTTATTCCAAAGTACGTGTTATTTTTTTCCTATGTATATTGCAGCCTTTTCTCTCCATTGTATTTTGCTGTTTCTCTTCCAAAGTATATTGATGTTTTAATAATGCCTTTTGGTATAATTTACCAATATATTTTAACATTTTATCAGTAGTAAAAACAATGAAAAAAACTGCCGATAAATGAGTGACCTTTCCTGTTCCTGGTGTGGGAATAATGTTCCTCTTCATTTCAATTAGTCTGAGGATGATGGTGCTGAGAATCCTAACAATATTGGATTCTGGGGCTGGACTCCACTTGGAGCAGAGGGACGGATGAATTTGTCACTCAGTAAACTATGAGCTTACAGTGGGTTCATGGTAATCCTGAACTTTCTTTCATCTGAATGTTTGATTCCATTGTGAAACTGTCAGAAATATCTCCTTACAATGTTTGATATTAAACCTAGCTTGTTCATACTCCCATGAATTTACTTGGGATGTTTAACTATATTGAAGTACAATATTAAAACAAGTTGCTGTTTGTTTTATAGTAGGAATTTTTCTGGTGAATTTTGATTGCTTTCTTAGTGGGGTTTCGCGGTCTGTTTTACTTTGCTTGAGTTTATTGATAACTGTTAGTATTTTAGTTGGCAATATTGATGTATTTTGATGGTCCTCCAGTTAAAATATACTGTAAAATAACTTTGCCCAAGGTTGCTAGACTGCTCCAGAATAAACCTTACAGGTGCAGCAAGTGCATGATTTACAAGATCATTTTAAAGAGATGGCACACAGGATGAGGTGGCGAATAAATCAGGCAATGATAGGCCGATGAACAAGTCACAATGATTTTATAGCAGATGAACTCTCGCCAACACTAACCCGCTCGAGATGAGTAAGTCCTTATTTTAGCTTTTCTTATTTAAAGAAATCCATTTAAAACTTGTTGATAAAAAGATTTCATCTACGGTGTGACAGTGTGGTTTTGAAACAAATTGGAAACAGTGATTTAGGAAAACATTAACCACTTATGACGTGGTTTAGATCAGGAATTCTCAACGCAGGCTACACCACACTTAAGTGGGGGGGGGGGGGGAGGGCTTGGACTAAAATCATAAAATATTTTGAATATTTTTTCATGTAATCTTGTAGAGTACAGAAAACAAAAACAACCAAACTTGACTGCTTCAAAGGGAAGGGGTCCCATAAACTTTGTGCAGAGACCTGAGGGGGCCAAAGCCAAAAAAGGTTGTGAATGGCTGGTTTAGATAATTCACGAGGCAGTATATCTCAATGTTCCAACTCGAAGAGGGCATGAGTGGGGAGAGAAAAAATTTAGCCTCATTAAGGAAATTAAAGAAAATGTCTTTATCTTTCCTCCCCAATTTATTTTTTACATGTGTTATTTTGTATTCATTTGAGGTAATTCTCCCAAACTTTTCATCTCACTTAGGAATGGAGGAAGCACAAAAGAGAGATAAATGTCTGTGTGTGAGCCAAAATACACTCAGGGAAGGAAAAAAAGAGTATTGATAATACCTTCCTCTTCTCCAAGTGCATATACAAGTTATTTACCTTTTTATTGATGGGAACAATACAAAGATTTCCCCCAGCTTGATCCCCAGCTTCTGCATGAACTGTGCAGGAGCAATAGATGGGTCAAAATTACCACCCCCTCTGCAATCAAGAGTCTCACTTATTGTGGTAGAAGCTTATTTCACCATGTTAGTTCTTGAACCTAGAACATGGAACATAGAACATTCTTTCTTTTTTCTTTGGCTTGGCTTCGCGGACGAAGATTTATGGAGGGGGGTAAATGTCCACGTCAGCTGCAGGCTCGTTTGTGGCTGACAAGTCCGATGCGGGACAGGCAGACACGGTTGCAGCGGTTGCAGGGGAAAATTGGTGGGTTGGGGTTGGGTGTTGAGTTTTTCCTCCTTTGCCTTTTGTCAGTGAGGTGGGCTCTGCGCTCTTCTTCAAAGGAGGTTGCTGCCCGCCAAACTGTGAGGCGCCAAGATGCACGGTTTGAGGCGATATCAGCCCACTGGCGGTGGTCAATGTGGCAGGCACCAAGAGATTTCTTCAGGCAGTCCTTGTACCTTTTCTTTGGTGCACCTCTGTCACGGTGGCCAGTGGAGAGCTCGCCATATAACACGATCTTGGGAAGGCGATGGTCCTCCATTCTGGAGACATGACCCACCCAGCGCAGCTGGATCTTCAGCAGCGTGGACTCGATGCTGTCGACCTCTGCCATCTCGAGTACTTCGACGTTAGGGATGAAAGCGCTCCAATGAATGTTGAGGATGGAGCGGAGACAACGCTGGTGGAAGCGTTCTAGGAGCCGTAGGTGATGCCGGTAGAGGACCCATGATTCGGAGCCGAACAGGAGTGTGGGTATGACAACGGCTCTGTATACGCTTATCTTTGTGAGGTTTTTCAGTTGGTTGTTTTTCCAGACTCTTTTGTGTAGTCTTCCAAAGGCGCTATTTGCCTTGGCGAGTCTGTTGTCTATCTCGTTGTCGATCCTTGCATCTGATGAAATGGTGCAGCCGAGATAGGTAAACTGGTTGACCGTTTTGAGTTTTGTGTGCCCGATGGAGATGTGGGGGGGCTGGTAGTCATGGTGGGGAGCTGGCTGATGGAGGACCTCCGTTTTCTTCAGGCTGACTTCCAGGCCAAACATTTTGGCAGTTTCCGCAAAACAGGACGTCAAGCGCTGAAGAGCTGTCTCTGAATGGGCAACTAAAGCGACATCGTCTGCAAAGAGTAGTTCACGGACAAGTTTCTCTTGTGTCTTGGTGTGAGCTTGCAGGCGCCTCAGATTGAAGAGACTGCCATCCGTGCGGTACCGGATGTAAACAGCGTCTTCATTGTTGAGGTCTTTCATGGCTTGGTTCAGCATCATGCTGAAGAAGATTGAAAAGAGGGTTGGTGCGAGAACACAGCCTTGCTTCACGCCATTATTAATGGAGAAGGGTTCAGAGAGCTCATTGCTGTATCTGACCTGACCTTGTTGGTTTTCGTGCAGTTGGATAATCATGTTGAGGAACTTTGGGGGGCATCCGATGCGCTCTAGTATTTGCCAAAGCCCTTTCCTGTCACGGTGTCAAAGGCTTTTGTGAGGTCAACAAAGGTGATGTAGAGTCCTTTGTTTTGTTCTCTGCACTTTTCTTGGAGCTGTCTGAGGGCAAAGACCATGTCAGTAGTTCCTCTGTTTGCACGAAAGCCGCACTGTGATTCTGGGAGAATATTCTCGGCGACACTAGGTATTATTCTATTTAGGAGAATCCTAGTGAAGATTTTGCCTGCAATGGAGAGCAGCGTGATTCCCCTGTAGTTTGAGCAGTCTGATTTCTCGCCTTTGTTTTTGTACAGGGTGATGATGGTGGCATCACGAAGGTCCTGAGGCAGTTTTCCTTGGTCCCAACAAAGCCTGAAAAACTCATGCAGTTTGACATGCAGAGTTTTGCCGCCAGCCTTCCAGACCTCTGGGGGGATTCCATCCATACCTGCTGCTTTGCCACTTTTCAGTTGTTTGATTGCCTTATATGTCTCATCCTGGGTGAGGACCTCATCCAGCTCTAGCCTTAGGGGCTGTTGAGGGAGCTGGAGCAGGGCGGAATCTTGGACTGAGCGGTTGGCACTGAAAAGAGATTGGAAGTGTTTTAACCCACAATATTGTCCCTACCTGTGTAAACCTATAGCACAACTTGGTTACACAGGTGGTTTTGTCAGGTTCTGTCAGGTGGTTCATTTCTCTTTTGCCCCACACAAGGCTGTTCTGTCATCCTACTTCTCACACTAACTTTCAGAAGTCTGCATGTCATGTCTGCTCCAATTCCTCAGGGGAGCTTTTGCCAGTTGTAGTTATCTGAGGAAGCTTCTGCGCAGCTTTAGGTATTTTCCTGCTGTGGTATGACCAACATCTGGCATCCTGTGTTACCTTTCACCGATTTAACCCTCATACCCTACAACAGATAAGTTTTTGAAAATATTGAACCTTGAGAAAATAAATTCCACCATCTGTGGAAGAATTCCAATAAATCAAATACACAAAATTTAAGTCAAAGTATTAAGATCCAGTAGTCTCTTCCAGCTTTAATCTAGTTGAATGATGCGGGTTCAAGCTGCTCCCATCAAATTTAGTCACAACACTTACTCAAGGAATATTTAGCACTTAACAAAGAGATCTGTGCCCTTTTGTGTTCTCATACTCTGTGGATCATAGTTAGAATAAGGAAAAAATAAGAAAAGAACTGCAATAAACATCAGGTTGGTTCAGTTGAGAGGTCATTGACCTAAACATTAGATCAGTGGTTCTCAACCTTTTTCTTTCCACTCACATACCACTTTAAGCATTCCCTATGCCATCGGTGCTCTGTGATTAATAAGGGATTGCTTAAGGTGGTATGTGGGTGGAAAGAAAAAATTTGAAAGCCACTGTTTTAATCATACCTATTTGACTCGTTGTGTGCACACTTTCATAACTCCAAAGAAAATGGGCCAATGACAATTTTTCTCAGGCAAAATATTTCAGTAACAATTGGGTCTAGAGCAGTGATTCTTAAACTTCCCTTCTCACTCACATACCACTTTAAGCAATCCCTTACTAATCACAGAGCACCGATGGCATAGGGATTATTTAAAGTGGTACTTGAGTGGAGCTCTTGGTGCCTGCCACATTGACCATCGCCAGTGGGCTGATATTGCCTCAAACCGTGCATCTTGGCGCCTCTCAGTTCGGCGGGCAGCAGCCTCCTTTGAAGAAGACCACAGAGCCCACCTCACTGTCAAAAGACAAAGGAGGAAAAACCCAACACCCAACCCCAACCAATCAATTTTCCCTTGCAACCGTTGCAACCGTGTCTGCCTGTCCCGCATCGGACTTGTCAGCCACAAACGAGCCTGCAGCTGACGTGGACATTTACCCCTCCATAAATCTTCATCCGCGAAGCCAAGCCAAAGAAAAGAAGACTTAAGTGGAGATAAAAAAAGGTTGAGATCGACTGCATTAGATACTGATCAAGTGAGCTGTAGCTAACACTTTCAAGCTGGTGTTTAGACAGCAGAAGGATCAGGACTTCCATGCATGTACTGTCACACATAGATGTCTGTGGCTCACTGATGGATTAGGAGAAATGAATGCTCCAATTTACATCAACCCTGGATGTTTTTAAGTAGATAAATATCGGAGACATTTTACAAATCACCCAACTGGATAAGTCGAATGCATCAACCATTCTTCTAGAGGCAGAGGGCCATTGCTTCACCCATATTTACCCAGGCATGGAGTGTATGGAGATGGGGTTAGTGGTGTCTGTAATTCCCAGTTGGAGGACCAGACCAGAGATAGATCTGTTCACTTTTCTTTGAAATTAAAACAATAAAAGGATGGAACCACTCAGCAGGTCAGGCAACATCTGTGCAAAGAAAAATTAATGTTTCAGGTTTATCAAACCCTTTATCAAATGGGTGTTTTCTGTTTTTATTTTGGATTTCCAAGATCTGCGGTATTTTTCATTCTCTACTGATGTTGCCTGTCCTGATGATACTTCCAGCATTTTCTGGTTTTATACAAGGCTACTTTCATCTGGCAACAGTTCCCCTATGATTTAAGGCTAACAATATTGTATTTGAAACACTGTCCTTATATGATGCGATAACATAGAACTGTCTCCATAGTCACATGTGAAGGTTCCTCCCAATCTTCTATGGACATACATGACATCACTGGAAGAATTTCAAGGAGTCTTTCTGAGTTTGCTTCATCAACAAAGCAAAAGTAATTCTTTTTGGAGACTGTTCAACCCATTCTCCGCTGGCTCTAGAAAAGAGCTGACCAATTATTGCTCAATAACATGGAGCACTTTTTGACCTTAAGTAACAGGCAGGTTAAGGAGTGCCAGTGTTGTTCTACCATCCTTCCCTCTAAGTTTTCTATCTGTGGGTTTATTTAAATGTCCGTGAGTTGTTAGGGAGGTAACTCAGGTGTAAAGGTATCTCGCATTTACATGCTGCCTTTAACATAGTATTTGTTTCATGGAGCAAATTTCAAAACCGAATAAAACATAAAATCACAGAACTATAAGTATAGACAACCGAAAGCTTTAAATCTTCAAGGAGAAGTGTAAAAGAGAAAATAGAGCTAGAAATTATGGTGAGATGTTCATCCTTGATGGACAGTATTAAAAACATAATACTGCATCAAAATCTGTTCTATGAACTTCAAGAGAAATACTTTCAGTGGGAAAAATCAACTCCCTGTAGAGCAATTTTTCACACTACTGATTCAAACAAATTTCATGGCTTTGGGAGGTTTGAGGAGGGGATTCTAGAATATTGGTCCAAACTAGCTCAAGTACAGGAGTACATTTGGGATGTTAAAAAAAGCATTATGATGAAAATATTGCTAAGAAAATAAAGCTGTGCTCAGTACTACCATGTTGGTAATTCATATCAGCGTTCTAATGCTGATAAGATGCAATGACTGAATAGCTCTTGACATCTTTCATGTACTTGTGAAATAATGACATGTCTTCCACTGACACTTGGCTATAGACTGTATTGTAACCTTCACTAGTGTGAATAATTCTGGAAATTTCACCCTCTCCCTTACATCCTTGAAGTTCAGAGATGTAATGTTAGTCCTAAACTCTAAGAAGGGATACAAGTTCATTTCTATTATGAAATTCATTTTACTCCCATCTTTTAGATTGTGCACTCTGGTAATGATAAAAATATAGAGATTTCTCAAAGCACTTTCTGGGCAAGGAGAATTTTTGAAATGAGGCAGTTATTCTAATGCAGGAAACACAGCAATAAATTTACACAGCTTGCATCCCCTCAAACACAATGTGATAAAATGTACAAATAACTATTTTGAAGTGTAGTTACTGAAAAGGACACTTTTGAAAGAGTGCCATAGATATGTTCATGTTCCTGGTGAATCTTCTCTCAGTTAGTGTCATCCTGAAGTTTTGAGTTCAAATCTCTGGAGTGTGATGAACCTACATCACCTGCTTCAGAGATTTAAAAAAATCATTACCCTAAGTAGATAATATGGGCGGGCTTAAATCCACTCTCCTCATATTTTTAAGCCACAAAATCTTTAGTGTAAAAGACTATTTTAAAAGGGTGATTGATCTGGTTTTGTCAAAAAGCATTTAATCAGAGAGTCAATTTGGATATCAAGCATGAATCTTTGAAAAGTGACCATCCCAAATGAACAAAAAAATTGACAGACCTTTAAGGCAGAAAATACAGCAGTGTAAATGTTAATTTTGCCATTGAAATTTTCATAAAGATACTGCCCTTTTAAGAACAGAACCAAAAATGACCTCATATAAAGTCCTCAGATGAACTTTGCAAGGAATGTGTATGTGCAATATTCCAATCAGATATTTTGTTGGAAGTATTAACTCATGAAATGTTTCATTCATGGCCACATACTAATTGCTCAACCATGCTCTTTGGCACTGAAATTTTAAATACCTCAAAATCATAATTTATTTACATTATAATCATGTAAAATGTAATTCAATAATATTTATTTTCCACTGCAGCCTTATCCTGATGATATACAGGAAATACATGAAGTAAATGAAAACCTGGAGCATATTCAAAGCTGCTGGCATCAGTGACCCTAACAGAAGTGGTTATCTCATGGTTAGGAAAGGAAGGGATGTAATCTCCCAGCCCATTCCTCTCCATTCAGGTGAAATCAAACGGAAAACAAATAAGTCTGGAACTTTGAAAGAAAACATAAGAAATGAGAAATGCACAGCAGACGGCAGAGTCTGAAAAGAAAGGACATGGGCTCTGACAAACAAACTACATTTCAACATTATCCTTCTATTCCTCCTGACAAACACTGAGAGACTTGCTGTATTTTCTCTTTTATTTCTATTGTTCGTGTTTTTTAACAAACATTCAGTTCACAATGGCAATATCACTCTCTCTTCCTAACACTTTCTTTTTTTTTAACCTTTTCATATCATTTTTCCTTCGCTCAAACTTGTCTCCTCTGCTTTGTCTATCACATTTAATCCTTTGTTCATTTCATTTTCCTCGTCTTGTCTCTGGCTTGTTTTCTCCTCTCTTGTTCCCTAAATTTCTTGCTTGCATTTACTTTTTCAATCTCCCACCAATGGTATTTCTTCCCAACTGTATTAGTCACATTTAATGCCTAACAATGGAAGCAGATAGCTCATGGGCATTTGCTGATTGCAAATGGCGTGGTCTATGTTCATATTTTCAGTGAATCGTTAAGTTTTAAAATTGTGAATTTTTAAAATGAGGTTCACAAAGAACTGGCTGGGCTGGAATGCTCGAGTTACAATCTTAACCCAGTGTGTGGTACACAGAGATCTGATGAGCAAATAATTGCTAAATGTTGCCAAGTAGTTTCAAATATGTGCATCAAATTAACTATTTTTTTTGTATGTTACCTGTGGAAGAACTTTGTAAATAGGTTAATATGGACATCATATATATATTTAAATCCTCATTATGTTTGTTGCCTTGATTGCTGGGGATACAATGAATTGTTCATAATGAAGATGTGATAGGGGAAAACAAGTGGATTCACTGAAAGGATCTGTCGGTGAGAAGAGATCCTCAGCCAATTTTCCATTGGCTAAGAATAACCCTTAGATGAAAGGACAGTATTGGCTTTGTAGAGGGAAAGATAGTAATGGGTATCATTGTGATTTGAGCATTTGCAGGAAGAAGATGTCTGTTTCACATTTCAGTCAAACTGGTAACCTTTGAATCATATTGATTAATAGTTGGTTGCCAACACCTACTGCTCCTGGTTTAGCCCCATCATTATCTATGGTTTCAGTTTTTGAATGGAAGGTATGCCATTGAAAGGAACCACTTGATTCAATGTGTTATTATTCAGCTTATATCTGTCATGTTAATACAGAAAAGTCTGCAGATGCAATGATTGTATACAATACGCAAAAGTGCTGGAGAAACCTTTTTCTCTTCCACCTATGACCTAATGCCTGTGGTTCACCACCTGCCCCTTCCTCTATTCTCTCCTCTCCTACCCCTCTCCTCCCACCTTTTTATACATGCTTTTTGCTTATAATTTGATGAAACGCTCAGGCCCAAAACATTGGTTCCCCTTTACTTCCTATCGATGCTGCATGATCTGCTAAGTTTCTCCAGCACTTTTGTGTATTGTTATACCCATCAAAAATCCTTACTGCCTCTGTGACTTTTAGGATAAGTTTTCAGCTATTTCCTTGCTAAGCTTCAGCCAAATGTTTCATCCTGCCTGTTTGCTAGTTTTATCGCCATCCTCACCCATCTCTACTGACATTCTCATTAGTGTTGGACCCATAGCTGAACAGGATGTGCAGAATGACCATAGAAAAGTTACATCTCCAGAACAGAGCCGGTTAAAGTTGAGGACCTAAAAGTATAGTCTTTGGAAATCCTCAATGGTCTACCTTTAGAATAGCAAACATGATTCTCTGGTGTCCCCATCAGTCAATTAAGTATTTATTGGATGGTAGGCATTGTAGTAAAACAAATAATCTGCTGGAGGAGCTCATAGGGTTGAATAAAATCTATGAAAAGAAATCATTGATATTTTGGGTCAAAAACCCATCATTGTTCTTCCAGGTTCCAGCATCTGCATTCTCCTGTGTGCCAGACATTGTTGTAGAGTTCAAAATGCTCAGGGATGAAAGAAGGAAATGAACAGCAAGCAGTTGGAATAAAGAATTGGAGGAGATGACCATGGATGGTTTTAAGGTGTTTGGAAGAGATCTAGCAAAATAGTGGGGTGTGGTGAGGTCACTTTTGGATTAGTAATGGTTGATGGCTGTAGAATGGAGAAGGTATCTCAATGTTAAAGTGGTAGCTTGTAGTGGCAATGGGGTCATGCAAACGAGTCTCTTAAAATCAGTTAAATAATTATGTGTGGAAGAGGTGGCACAGGTGGGCAGGATGAATGACCTTTTTCTGTGATTTCAAAGGCAAGAAAAAAATTTGCATGGCCTGCAGGAGAAAAAAATCTCAGGGTTATATGTGATGTCATGTATGCATTTGTGACAATAAATCTGAACTTTGAACTAAGAAGGAACTTTTGACAACAATCCAAAAACATTATTTTTAATTGTTTTATTGATTACTTCTGCCAAGAACTGACATGGACCAATAAATATCCTGTTGTGTTGCTTGAGATCAGATTCTGCAATTGCAAGTTCTTAGAATTAGATTCACTGACTGAAAACTTGAAATGTGTTTTTATTGCATAGGATCTTCCAGATTTTATTGGTGTTTTGAGGGCTATATAAAATTATCACATTCACTTCATCAAATAAACCATACATCTGTCCATGTTATCTGCAACCATGGGGCATGGTAAAATTACCATGAAATATTATGTCTTTGTTGCATTTGCAAAAGAATAGAATGATTTATATGTAGGTGGAATAAATAATAAAGTTATGACACTGAACAAAACAATAAAAAAAACCACTTTCATTAGGAAATATCAACTTTAAGTACGTTGACTGGTCACATGTGGATAGCTGCGGGAATATGCTGCTACAGAAGAGTTATCATATTTATCAAGATAAATGCACTTCACAATACTTCAGAGTAGCTCAATGTTTAAATAAATGCTTTGAGAGATCTTTATGCAAAGCTGCTAAATAAATTAGAAAGGAAGTAAAGGCACTGTGCATAAAAAAGGTGAAATTAGAATTGATGTTCTTATCAGGCAAGACTGAGGTGAGTGGATTTTTTTGCTACAAAAGACTGAGGCTTGACTTCATAATGTTTGTAGGATACAGTATGTCAAAATTGAGCTAAAAGATACAAAAATTAGATGGTCATTACTAAATCCAGTAGTGCAAGTTCTTTATCTAGAGATTGTAAGAATGAATGAGGCAAGATGTACATTAGATTAAGAATATTAGAAAAGGTACATAAAGGAAAAAATATCGGGTGGTGTATTGCTGGGGTAAAATGAAGCTCCTGTGGATCATGTGGATCATTTGGGCAGAAAGTCATGTTTCTGTACTGTAAACTCAAAGTATTTGATATAAATACAAATACATCAGTTTAAAAGTTAAAGCAGTGTATGCTAAGTCATTCTTGGATCTGGATATTTGCCAATCCATTAACCCACCCTCTTTGCACTCTATGTCAATAGGATGATAAGCTCCATCTCTAACAAAATTCTGAGCTTAGACACAGAGGAGTTTTTCCACAGGAAATATGCGGCCCAACTTGTCAACAAGTTATCTATGCAGCTACTCCCATTTGTTTGTGTTTGATTCATATCCCTTTAAAGCAGTAGTTCTCAACCTTTTTATTTCCACTCACATACCACTTTAGGTATTCCCTATGCCATAGATGGTCTGTGATTAGTAAGGGATTGCTTAAGGTGGTATGTAGGTGGAAAGAAAAAATTAGAAAACCATTCATACCTAATTGACTCGTTATGTGCATGGTTTCATAACTCCAAAGGAAATGGGCCAATGACAATTTTTCTCAAGCAAAATATTGTAACAGTTGGGTCTAGAGCAGTGACTTGCAACCTTTGGGTGAGTAAATATGCGAACAATACAAAAATAGGGGGAGTTGTGGATAGTGAGGATGGTTTTTGGGGACTGCAGAAGGATTTGGACTGCTTAGAAGAGTGGTCTGTAGATAGAGTTTAATGTAGATAAGTGTGAGGTGCTTCATTTTGGGAAGAATAATCAAAACAGGACTTATGCAGTGAAGGGGAGGGCATTGAGAAATGCAGAAGAACAGAGTGATCTTGAAATAATGGTTCATTGTTCTTTGAAAATGGATTCTCATGTAGATAGGGTGGTGAAGAAGGCTTCTGTATGCTGGCCTTTACAAATCAAAGCATAGAATATAGGAGCTGGGAGAATGATGTTGAGACTGTTCAAGGCATTGGTGAGGCCAAGTTTGGAATAGCATGTGCAGTTCGGGTCCCCAAATTATAGGAAGGATATTAATAAGGTAGAGAGGGTGCAGAGAAGATTTACTAAAATGTTGTCTGGATTGCAGTATGTAGCATACAAAGAAAGATTGAGTAGACTGGGTCTTTATTCATTGGAGTGCAGAAGGTTGAGGGGGGATTTGATAGAGGTATTTAAAATTATGAGGGGGATAGATGGAGTAAATGTGAATAGTTTCTTACCCTTGAGGGAAGGTGAGATTGGAACAAGGGGTCATAAGTTAAAGGTTAGGGGGGCAAAGCTTTCAAAGTAAAATAAGAGGAAGCTTCTGCACTCAGAGAGTGTGGCTGAGTGGAATGACCTTCCAGAAGAGGTGGTCGCAGCAGGGTCATTTTTGTTATTTAAGAGAAGGTTAGACGAGTGTATGGATGTGAGGGCACTGGTGGATTATGGAGAGGGAGCAGGTAGGTGGGACTAGTGAAGTTCACTTAAATCGGCGTGGACGAGATGGCCTGTTCCTGTACTGCAATTGTTATATGGCTATAAGGTGTCCAAGCTCCTGTTCTCAGTGCTCGGACTGGTGAAAATAAGCATGGGTGGCCCAGTTAGTGTAGTGGTTTGCACAACGCTATTACATCA